>NW_022756106.1:1624024-1631669 GCF_011630105.1 Anneissia japonica
ATATATATCTCGTCAACTCTTACCGTGAGATCATTTATCATATCAGCAGATGGATGGCGCAAAAATGCGAAAGACATGATCCATGCATCTACCAATTTTTGTGTCATGTTTCCAGCGCGGATAAGATCAGTCATCACACCGACACAAGCTGTGCTTTCGCAAACTGGGAGTGCATCTACTACAAACTTCCTGCAAGATAAAACGTAGAGACACCTTAATGACCTCGACGTCGGGGTTTCAATCCCCTGCTGTACATTTCGCTTGTGTACTTGAGCAAGGCATTTTTATCTGCATTGGTTCTCTCTACCCAGGAGTATAAATGGGTACCTGGTGGGGTTGCCTGCTCCTGCACTGATTAGAAACAGTAACATTTAAGCATGTGGACTTAATGACCAGGAAAAGGAAGCGCTTTGTATTTACAAACAATATGCCCCATAGAATGATATTTAGTTTATTAGTATATTGAACCAAACATACGTTTCTTCCTGCCAATGATGTGTAAAAGAAATATACCATAATTTTTATGGCATTATTCTGAATTTAAGCATATATATAATTCAATTAAAATTTAACTTTAAATATATTTTTTATCCCCACTAATATCCAAAAAAAGCCCCATAATGATGTAGTTAACAAAGGATTTTTCCGTCTAACTAATGTGTTACAGAAATATACCAAACCCTTTTCGAGAAAGAATATTCCTATTTCTATATAACTCAAAAGTTGTTACAAATTCATAAGCGTTTACTCCTTTAAGAAAAAAGTTCAAAAGAAAATTGCTGCATACTTGAATGAGAGACGGCCATTGCATAGAGTATCGTCAAGAACATTATTCACAACTTGCTTAAGTGGTTCCTTTTCAAGTTTGCGCATTTGGAACGCAACCTTTGCGAACAACTCAGCAGCTTCTGGTGGAATCTCTGACGCGCTCTTTGAGCAAACATCGTCAAGCGTTTTTAACAACTGTTCCTTGGCAATCGAATCCTCCTTCTTTACATGTTCAAAGAGTATATCAGTCCTCTTATTGATACGTTCTGCAATAGTAATTATTGGCAATTAATAAAGGCAAATGTAGTCTTATGCGGCATTAGAACAGGGATGGCCAGGGCACCCCTTTAAAAACCACAATTCGTCAGGGGGTGGGGATTAAGAGTATATGTATTTTCCCCCTGGAACACTATAGACAGATTTTGAGCCACGCCCGACCACGCCCACTTGTTTTTTCATCGGGGTCCTTGGACCCATCGTCGGAAAAATCCTGGCGCCACCCCTGCATGATAAAAATGTGTTAGACGGAGTACAATGTAAATTGAAAGATCATCGTACTACGTTATATCTTGTAGTTCAACAACAGCCAACAATATGAAATGGCAAAACCAGAGTGGATATCTCAGAATTGTTAAAATGTTAGGAAGCAGCATTCGTATGGGCTCAATATCATATACAGAATGATGAACATACTGATGATGACACGTTAATTCTGAAATATTATATTTGACTGTCTTACCGCTGGATGCTGCTGCTATGGTTTCAATATCTGTAATCTGCATGTATTGTTCAACGGTGGTAAGGGCACCATTTCCTCCTTTGGAAAACGGTATAACAAGGTGTTTTTCTTGACACAGTGCACGTTGAAGCTGCATATTTGTCCACTGTTGTTCGCAGACTTGACTACTGTTGAGAATATTCATGGTTGGCTGCAAAAAATAACACAATTCAAATTGATTTACCTTTTTCATAAATATATGATATATTATACAGTTCTCCCTCTAAGTAAAGACACATCTACGTAAAGACCACTTTTATTTATTGAGCAATCCTAGACAGAATCCTATCTCTTTGGACCCCAAAAAATAGCTGTAGGCCTAGTTTCTAATTAAAACTAAAGGTGTTAAACACCATGAAAAACCTAGTCCCGAATGTGGTCTTAGAGGGAGACCTGTAATTGGCGCTTGGAAGACAGAATGTGCACCTTTAAGTACATGATTTAGTTAAGCCTGAGGAGGAGTGAATTCTCGTTACCTTAAGTGATTAACGAGATGTGTGAGCTATTGATGTATAACTAACCCATACTACTTACCGCATGAGGTAGAAGTTGAGTGGCCTGGACGGATGAATCTATCTTGACGTGTTCCTTGCAACCCAAGAAATTTTTCGACTTGATGGTCTTTTCGTCACTAACTTTCTTTAGTTGAACAGGGCAGATACCTGTAACATCAGTCTACATAAACCAAACAAGAAATGAGCTGTTTTAAAGTTTGTTTAGGTCTAACTACGACTTGGGTTATGGTTAGTGATGATATAAATCGCAAAATTTACTTAGATTTTAAATCGTAAAATCTACTTCGATTTTATGTACCGTTGTATGGCAAGTAACATTATGGAAAGAGATCAATAGATCTTTCCCCTTAGCCCCGCCCCTTGGATATTGTTGCCAAGGTCCCACAAGACCAGTGAAAAAACGTTAAACATACGCAAACCCATGCGTTTGTGGGACAACACGTGTGATTGTGAGACGCGCGCGTATTCCTGACCCTGTCTTGATTGCTCAGTTGTTAAATTGATTGACACTCCAGAAAGGTCCATTCTAGTTCTGATAACATCAAATCAAAAGGTCAAAAGTTATTACTGTACTCGGGGTCTGTTGAAGACAAACCTAAGCCAATGGTGGTAGTGAGGATGCCATTGATAATCAACAATACAAGTAATTATTTTGATATAAATAGGAGTATGTTAAAGGTTATGCATTTATACCGTGCAAAATACGAGTCTCTAATTGCTCAAAAACAAGTGAATGGATGTACAGTAATTGGAGAAACAAGGAAATAATTCCAAGCACCCAAACCGCAGTATGGGGATACGCCCTTTTCGCTGACCAGCAATCTGTCAGTACCCTGTCCAGCACCGGTTGAGTCTCGGCCATCCCAGGACTCCGGCGCCTCCTATCCTGATAGAACTAGTATGTATGTACTGGTAGAATATGCAGCGGTCCTCTTACCTCGATAGTGGTCAGTTCTGGTTCTGAACCATCCATCACTTGCAGTGAGGTGCCCTGGAAGGCAGACAAGATACCACGCTTGATGTTTAACATCTCGGGTTTCTCTTCATCATCGGGACAGACCGCTGAAATGAGACCCTCGTCATAACTAAAGCGTAAATCGTAATCCATTAAGGACATTTTGAGGTATCTGTTATTTTTTGAGGTAGAAAATGAACCGCCTTGATTCTTCTCTTCGATTTGCACCTCAGAAACCTACAAGAAAAAACGATCGAGGGAAAAGGTAAATATTGTATAATTCATAAATTAAAAGTCACTCTACTTAATTACAGGAATATATAATTGACTTGCATTGACGAATTTCAATGGGGAGAGAGTGATCACAGAGATCTGAGTGATGACTTCTAAAGATGCCACCAAGAAAAATGTTTATAGAGATATCTTCTGGACAGGACTACTTCATTGAATACTGTATAAGGACATCGTTGAATACTGTATAATACACAAACATTAGTCTAAGAAGAATCAACATTATAAGTGAACTCGCTCTCTAGACTTGTTGTCATACCTTCAACACCATTTCACAATTGTCCAAAACCTCGATGGCTGCTTTGCAGTTAAGAACAACACTAGAGTCATCATCAGATGTCCCATTAACCAATGACGAAACCGTTACACTGTAGTCATAGGTGTATCTCTTGTTTATTTCGTAACCTGGCATACCTGGATAAAGCAAAAATTAAAATAGAAAATAAAATATTTAGTTGAAATTTTAAGTTCTCATATCGGTTGTATAATTTTAAAAGATTTAGGGGGGAAAATGAATTGAAAATACATCATATTACTATCCTACAAACTGTATTAGCCATTTATAATATCCGACTTCATCACTGCCTGTCCAGTAATTCAGTCACCTCAGCCCTACCATGGACTGGACTGAGGTGGGAAATTTGAGGAAATTTTTGTACTCGCGGACATCTCGGAACATGTCAAAAGTTTCATGGAGCCCTAGCTGTGTTTAAGTGTCACTTATTGTCCATATCCCAACAATATAGATAGGAGGTGAATCGCCAAAAAAATACATTAAACAGAAGTGATTCCTGGAATTCGAAATAAAAGAAACCACTTCAACCCAGAGAGCAACGTTTACTTTGCTCTATGCTCAACCCCACCACAGTTGGGGCTGAGGTATGAAGTATTTTATGTCTATGGCACTTCTAGATGGCCGGAAATGGCACTGTAAATTTTGGGGCGATTTATGGCTGATATTCCGCCATTGAAGTCACATTGCCTATATTCGAAATTTTCGTCATAGTTCCAAAATAAATAAGACTTACTTTTACAGGTTTTGCCGCACTGTTCTGATGTGCTCAGCCATGCTGGCCCTGCAAAAAACAATGCAAAATAATTTAAAAAAAAGGTGTACTATTGTTAGGGAATACAGTTTTAATTAAAGCGTACAAATGCGACATTATGTACCGTACATACATGCGTATAAAGGCCAACTCAGACAGCGTCGGCCGACGCAGCCCGACCCGATTTATAGTCGGGGACAGTCTTGAGCCGTCGTGAGAAATATTAACATGTTTAATAATCTACGAGACTGCCCCGACGCACACCATCGCGTCTGCGTTTTTAACTCACACTGCCCTGCGTCGTACGACGCTGTCTGAGTTGGCCTTAAGACGAGGCATAAAATAGCAAATTACAATGGAAAAATACGCGCAACATACAAAAATATTAGATTTTGAAATCAATTCGTCTTATGTGCGGAACGTCCGTAACAATATACTACTGCAATTAACCTAATAAATGTTAGTATGAATGAAAAACGCAATTTTAAATAGTTGGAAATAAGTTTTTTATTAATATTTAAAAGCCCATAAAATGGTAGGCCATTATTTTAAAGATTAGCCCTACATGTGGCTCCTTTTCTAGCCAGCTAATTGCAGTAATCAAGGTCATTTATAAGTTCAGTAAAAAGTATGAATTCCGACGGTGAAACGGACGAGAGTGGGTAGGGCGTCTATATACGCCCGATACAAAAATCGTCCAAAAACATTCTTAAAACTCCGGTCGTCTAATATACGGGTCGTATAAACGGATATATCAATTGTGTTCAGTTTATGCAGCATTTGGATTTATTTTTGAAAAAGCAGAGTAGTTTAGTTTAATACGCAACTAAGACTATATATACAATATGCATTTATATTAGAATTAAGCTTACTTTACTAAACTAAAATTTATGTCTTTCGCAACTGCAAAAGAATTAGCAACTGAATTGATACGTTTTGTTGACTTCAATTAAGTTTCTAGTGCGCCCTCTAGCATTATTATAAAAACTAAGGTGAAAAGTTTCACATTTATGATAGCCCGCCCTCTCTAGAGCAGATAAAGTCCCCACTGAAGAAAGATAGTACTGTACTGTATGTGTATACATCGATCATATTTCGCTTATTAAAATAGAATGGTCGTTTCCAGTTGCCCTCTACAAAGTAATAAGTAAATCCATCGTAAATCCTTATCTTAGTAAAGCACTGCGTGTTTATAAATATTCCATGCAAAAATCCAAGAACATGCTAACCCCTCATTATGGCTTCCTCTATACATGGAGTTATAACTCCATGCTCAATACCAGCAGAGACAGGAACATTAATAAAATATCTATCTACCTGTCTATTATTAATTACAATAACTAAGACAAAGAAATTAATTATAAGAAAGGGTTATGACCGCAAGTTATTTAGTTAGTTAAATACGTCCTTTATGTTTCTATATCTTAGTGTATAGGGGATAAATTGATATATTTGTTCACAAACAAATATTGTGAAGAGAATGTAGCTTGGCCTATACATTTAAATTACTACATCCAGAGTTGTTACATCGCACGCCAAAATAATCAAATGCGGTAAAGATCAATTTTTTTTTTGTTGAAAATATAATATGAATTATTTATTTAAATCTATGAAGTAAGGTAATAATGCATTAGGCGAAGTTAAAATTAATTTATAAGTTAAAAAATGAAGAAAATAATTATCAACTTACAAGCAAACGAACTGCTGACCACAGCCAAAACTATAAACAATTTCAGTCCCATTTCGAAGTAAAGCCTTAGGCTTTCTTACGAAATCTTGACTGTATAAAGTATAAACCTGAAATGGCAGAAAGTGTTGCTCTGGACCTTATATACTGAGCCACCAAACAATGGGGTTCAAAAGTCGAACAACCATCTACCAGGTCCCAATTACTTTGTGCTGACAACTCAAAAACAGCTGATCCGTTATATATCCGTTACCCCCTCTGCTGAAACTCATCTGCGAATAATATTAAGGCAACAAAAGCCTGACCTGAGCCATGCACTGTGAGCAATGGATGTCGAAGCGTGATCTAAGCAACACTATAATAGATATAATATAAGCAGAGTAGTTAATATCCAGGATTACCATTGGTGGGGGTGGGGAAATTTGAGTGGGTGTGCAAAAATGAATAGAATTACAGCTTTTGTACTTCACGGGCTTTTATAGATTACTGGTTACAATAAAAAAAAAAAAGATTTTCTTGAATTTGAAGTTTTTGTTTGTTTTTGTTTTTGTTTTTGTTTTTGTTTGTTTTTGTTTTTGTTTTTGTTTTTGTTTTATTTATTTCATTTTATTTAATTTTTTTGGGATAGTTATATTCAGTACATTCTCAACTATATTAAACATGTGGTCCGTTTTTTAATGGGTGCAGGGAGTTGTCACTATAACAACTCCCTGATGGGTGTGAGGGCATTTATATTATAGTATTGTAAGAATTCATGTTGCTAAAGTTGTTTATATTTATTACAAATTTAATTAATGTAATTACTTGATAGCAAAATCATGTTTCGGTAAATCATCCTTCAAAGAATTAAGAAAGGAGGGAGAAAACACTGAACGAAAAAAAAAACTGGCCTTGATAACGCTCGTTCAATAATTCATGCTTTAGCAGTCATACAAGCGCCTGACGTCGTGACATTAATATTCAATGTTTAACTATTATACCTCCATGGTTTAACCATGGAGCTGTAAATTTCAGAATTCATATGCTCTTAAACCAAATAAATTATTAATACAATATTTACCTTTCTATTGAACACACGTTACAATAGCAGGAATTAAATACCGTACCGTAGGCCTATGTTATGGTACTGAATTACAGAAAAAAAAAATAAAGATTGTATGTTTTTATGCCTGTTAAAAAAAAATTCAGAATTGTTATTCGCTTGATTACCACTGATATCATTGATGAAATATCGCGTCATGTATTCTTGTATGAGTTCATCATGGTGCTATCTAATCAATATCACACGGTTATCGTTAGTATTAGTGTTGGTTATCAATCAAATTGATAAAATGAAAAAAAAATCAAGTTGTTACTCTTCCATGGAACAAATAAGGTTATCATGTGGTAGGCAGTACGGTGACCGTGCCATCGTTGTCAGACAAATACTAAACAAATTAATCTCTCTATACACATTAGATTCAAGAGGTCTACCTTCGTTTGTATTATTAATAATTAATTAGGAGGCCTACACTTCTGGTAAAATCCCTTTCATAGGCTAAACTGGGTCGATATCATTTACAAATATGCAGAGTAAAGGAATATGAAGATGACATAATATATAGG
>NW_022756106.1:1632235-1653072 GCF_011630105.1 Anneissia japonica
AGTGAAATCTTATTACGGTGCTTAAGACGTTGTTCATAGGCCATAGGACATCGATCTCGTGAGACATTAAGACATGACTTTGTCATTCATCGTTGCACCTTTTCAATAATGTGTCCATCAACCTTTTTCATATAGATACCAGGCAGGAATGCCATAAGAAGTGGTCGCACTAGAGCTATGAACAACTTCTTAATATCGACTGCCTCATTTGATTTCGCTCACACGCACTTATGAAACCATACATTCTTTTGGCTTTGTTGTGACTACTGTAACTGTTCCTTTCTTATCGTTATCATTATTAGTATCAAATATTCTTTCACTCATTCTTTCGCTTATTTTATTCTTTATTCAGTCAAAATATACAAAACAAATGAAAATATCTAAACAAATTATATGGGAATGAGAATTATGCTTAATATTATATATAATTTAGTTTTCATGTAAATGCAAATATAATTACAGTAATTTAAAAAGCGAAGGTAAAAACAAATCTACAATTTCAAACAAACAAAGAATCTAATAACAGAATACTGTAGAGTATTTTAAGCCATTTACATTCTAGAAAAATAGGCCGAGGGAATTCATTACTATTATCATTTTTTATTAGTATTACTTGATGATAGGAAATGTTAACAGAAGATGAGCAATAATATAAATTGAGCATCTTAATATAAACAACGATAATTTTATTTTAGTGAAATGTTTGTTTTTTTCAATTTTCTATTTGAAGCCAAATTTAATAAGGAGTTTTTAAAAAATAAACCTTTACACAATCAGGAAGTCGCGTACGCTTACTCTTTTTTACGCGTACACAGACACGTCCACCGGAACCGAAAATGCTACGCGTACGCAAAAACCTTCATCCGAACCGGAAACGCGTGCGCGTGCGTTTCCACAAGCTCATAACACGCGCGGCACATCCTTTGTTGATAATAATGCATGCCTGGCTGTGACTACTCTACCATTCCCTCTACTAATAACAACCTCCTATAGATAATGAAATAAAACATGATGTAATTAGCCTATAGATTATTGAGATAAAAATAACAATGATGTACAATTTTTAGGAGCTCAAAACATCGGAAAACAACCTTCTCGAAGGGCCAAATTTGAGACATGAATCAGATTGGTCATAAATCATCACACCACTTTTTAATGATTATACTTTCTGTCAATAGTCAATTGTGATTGGTTGAACGTTTCGTACCGGTAGTGGACAACTGTGCCCTGTCCACGTACCAACCAAATTTATTACAGAGATGTTCAATATATAAACTTGGATTACATTTCTTACTGTTTCTGTATTTTATTATGTGACTGATTTTTGTTATCAGTTTAAAAGGTAGGTAATACCAGCTGTTGTAGTACTATATGGGTAAGTAACCCGTGCTGTTAAGAGTTACATACAGAAGGAAGGGCTAGAAGTTAAGTTCCTGCCGGGTGTGGCACAGTCCGATTGCTAGAAAAGTTGGCCTAAATGCAACCTAGGCCTAAGATGGCCTAAGTAGGCCTACTCCTCTGCTTAGATGCTTGCATGTGGTTTATTGCCCTCGTACCGTATCTGAGACAACTATCAACTATATGATCTATAGTTGTCTCAAACTTAAAGAAATGAGTATGTTAAGACTTTAATATAATAATAATTAAACTAGTTACTTTGCTAAGTGGCCTATCTTTAAAAACAAACCAAAGTGTTTACCAATAGTAATATTTAATATTGTCTACTGTACACTTTGGCTTTGCAAATGACATTGTATTTAAAAAGCAAGAAGGTATAATTAATACGCCGTGGCTGAGATACGGTACCATATTTCTACTTCCATTTGCTAAAGGTACGGCAAATGTCATTAATCATTATGTCACCATCACCCAGTGAAGTGCCAGGATGTGCGTGAGGTCATGCATCAAACTCTTGGCATAGGCCTCTAGGCCTTGCTTACATTCTTTGTGAAGAATCTAAGCAAGGCCTAGGGCTTGCTTCGAAATTCTTCGCTTTGCGGCGGCCTTGCTGTAGTGAGATCGATCTGCATGGCATATATCAGTCATAAACTAATTCCTCCATGGTCACGCCTAGTCTGAAGTTCTCAACCCCCAAAATCTGATCCCAAGTTTTAGTCCAAGAAGCCTAGGTTATAATACTGAATATACAGTACTCGAAATTACCACGTTTACAAAATCCGACCAAAATATCATACACTTTGAATACACATGCAACCGTACATCAACTTTACGTATACTTATTCTCTGTTATTCCCCCAATCGTAAACATCGTTCGGCCAGAATCCATCGATCGAGAGAACGTTTCCCCAATCACGCGATTATTATTGTCAACTTTTCCTAACATGCTTTTGATGCAGGCTCATTTAAAACAGTATTATGGTATATAAAATGCCAGTAAGCCTATATGAATCCTCTTATTATCAGTTTATAGTATGCCGTTCTTTAGTGCAAGGTTTGTCATGTAAATGAGTTTAGACCAAAGATAGAGTAGTATGCCAACTCTCTTATTAAGCGAAGAGGCTAAGCAAGGCCTGAGCTGTCGTCAAAAGTTTGGTCCTGAGGATTCCGGGATTGCTTGATATGGCTGTAGATAAATGACATGATTCAATTATTACCGAGTGGAAACCTTACGCCTATTTATCAATGACAGTTATTGCAAAAAAAATACTTCATTGGGTGATGGTGACGCAATTCCATTTACCATACGTCAGACCTGCCAACTCACCCGATATTGTCGGGTGTCACCTGATATTTAAATAAATCTCCAGTTCTCCCGATCGAATGAAATTTTCACCCAATTTCTCAGGCCACTCACCTCTCCAAAAATACTCCGATTTATGCATAATTTGATTGATTTGATCGTTTATTATTCAATGTATTCGCCGCCTGCTCGCTTTGCGGTGCAATAAACAAGCAGCCATTTTCAATTCGAATGTCGCCATTAACGGCCAATGATTTAGTGACGTGACTTTTTTGGTATCTTGCATCATCTTTTTTTTAATTAATTCTGAAAACCTCAAGATTTTTGGGTAAATCTCCAGATTTTTTTTAAGATTCTTAAAAAAATCTCCAGATTTCCATGACCCAAGGGTTGGCAGGTCTGGTACCTTTAGCAAATGGAAGTAGAAATACGGTACCATATCTCTAGCTACAGCGTAATTGATAATAATAATAATAATAATAATGATCAATTTGATACCTCCTTGATTTAAGGACTAAGCTCTTTAAGTTAGCTAATTAATCTAATGAATCAACAATGAATAATATTATCAAGGTTTTTTTAATATCCCAGTAGAATTTTTAGGGCCATGCAGCCAAAACAGGCTACACAACCACTAACCATTATCCTGATATTCATGCTTTTTTTTTATGGGAATGGATTTATTTACATGGCCGTATACAAATCAATAAACGATATATCTACGTGAAATAATAATTCTGGTGAGAATACTAATTAGATCTACAGTGTGTCTCAATGCACAATCTAGTCAATCCAAAGGCAGTGGTCGACTATTTTTGGATGACCTCCCCGCCCCCCCCCACCCTCCAAGTGGTGGCTCAAGAAATTGACATGTCCAACAAGTAGGTCCAAAACAAGGAGCCGACTAGAGCCTTGATCAGGATTCTGGAATAAAAACTCCTGGTAAGGTTCATGTGGAGAGCTTTTATCGTTTAGTATGGCCCAAAATCGTACTTTTAGACAACAACAAAATAAGGGATTGGCAATTCAAAATAATGTTATTTGGATAGCAAATTTGTATTTTTGGTCCAGCGTCCTTACGGTCCTGGTGTTGGACGACGAGGGGCTAGACTTGTCTTACAGGAAGGGGGAATTACCACCTGACCACTGCTGGCATCGCCACAGTCTCTGAAACCAATCATGCATTAAGTCTATATTATTAATGCAGTTTTGTCCGCCTCGATACACTGTACGTCTTCACTATTGCTTAGAGATTGAACAAGAGATACTGCTGTAGACAACTGATAGGCCGCAATACACCATGGATGAGGTCCTATTTTGGAATTTCTCTCCAATTTTGCATTACTTCTTCTTAAACGATTTCCATTTAAACAATTGTAATTTTATCAACCTGTATATGTAATATCCTGTATCGGGACATCATTATGCAAATTAAATGGAATTTAATCAGAGAGAATTAATGCTTTACTGAATCACTATCTAAATAGATGATTGTCTAGTAATTAAAATCAACCTCTGTAAATTTGTAAATTCTAAGTGACTAAGGTACTGTGCAATGTGTAATTATAACTATAATAAGTATGGTAGATTTGTGTCAACTACAGTATCTCGAAAAAAAAAATTTGTTTAAAGTTTGTATAAAGTACTTCAGCTCAAAAATGCATTGAAAGAAATGACGGGATAAATACTGTTAAAATATTTTTCATTATTGAGCCTGAGTAAGCTATTTTTACCTGTTCTTGACAGTCCGCCACTGAACAAAAATGGTTTGGCGCAGTGGGAACGATTTTTGGTTTGCCAACCTCATAGTCGGGGTTTTAATTCCTCACTGTTCCTAACTTTTTTGTGTCCTTAATGAAGGCACTTCATAAATGGGTATCTGACATTCCCCTTCAAGCTTGCCTCCTCACAGTAGGTCCATGCCATAACAAGGGTAGTCAGAGTTCCTTCGATAGGTGGTACATCATTCTCCACACACAACTTAGCCCCGCCATGTTTCATTTCAGACAGATTTTTCTGTGGGTGGTGGGCTGGCCAGGCTGGGTGTCATACTGCATCAACAATTAAACTGCCATTTAATCAACCGTGACCTTGTACAAACCAGGACATTATCATCCGTTCTTCCTTTCTCTTCTCTTTCCTTTTCTTCTCTTCTCTTGCCTTTTCTTCCCTTCCCATCATATGACAAAATCTCTCTCATTTAGTACTCAATGATATTCCATCCCATTTCTTTATGTTGGTATCTATAGGTTTGTGTATCTTTTTTTTAAATGAAATAGTTATAGTCTATTTAAAAAACAACACAACACATTTTAATTTATGATTCATGATGAATTAAGATCCAGTAATTGAATGATCCCAGAGATTTTCCCCTGATTAAGAAGATGTTTTACCCTCCTTACTGTACAAAACAAGGTCTTGTTAGCTTAACAAGATTGACCCATGCTTTGAAATCGTGATTGAGAAAGCTGCTGAAGCTATTTGTCCATTGACCATAAACCCTATTATTCCAAGTGCATTGTATGTAAATTACACTACCCTCAATTCTTTGTCTCATAAACCAGTTGTGAATCCTCGGAGTTTGTTGTGATAGTAAAATTAATTGGCCATCCAAGCATTGTACTAAACAACAGTTAAAGATGTACTATCATTCATGATGTAAATACATTTTAATTCCACGTATTGAAATTGTAAGTTTTTAACTTAAAATTCCCCATCGATATTAAAACAGTTTCTTCTATCCTTTTGTATAGATCCTTAAATTGGCTGGTAATCAATGTAAGGATCATTCTTGTACAGAGGCAGCGGAGAGAAAAAAAAAACAAACTACAATTCGTCGGCGAGAAAAAACAATTATATTTTCTACATATTAGTAGACTCTAAAATCGATTAAATAAGCCTTTGAAACCCCAAAATTGTCATCATCTTCGGGACCACTTTCGAAGCATTTTAAGCGACCGCACCCACTTTGCTCTCGTCAGGGGCATCGCCCCCACCATCAGGCAAATCCTGGCGCCACCCCTGTTCTTGTAGTAAAATGTCTATAAATTAATGAAAACTCCTCTTTCTTTTTCTATCTGTTTCTTGTTGGAGGCTAATAATTTATTTTATCCCTTCAAATGAGCTATTCAATTAAAAAAATGTTGAGGTATTTTCCTGTATTTTTGACTGATCAGTGATAGTACATCTTTAATGTAGGTATTTAAACTTTTATGAAATTTCTTTTTTTTTAACCAAATTATTTAGGCCAACATTTTGTTGTAAGAATTTTCTCTCAGCTAAAATCCTTTAATTTAAATAGAATGTTGTACATTATGAGAAATTACAAAATTAAGATTTTATTTAAATAATATTACACGCTGTGATAAAGATGAATGCATACAGTTTAAGGTAAAGGAAAGACAAAGTGAACTAGAAGTGATTTAGTTTTTCAGAGGGAGGAAGAGAAATTGGTGGATGCATCATAAACACAGGATTAGTGCAGCAAAGGCTTGTGGCAGTAGGGACATTGTATGTAAATTGTATTTTCCAGCTGATCTGAATCAAGGCTGCTTGTTGCTTAGTAGAAACTTCTGTGTCTTGATTGGTTTATGCAATAGTGATCTTGCCTGTAGTTTGTTAGGAGATACAGTACTTTGACCTTTGTATTCAGTGGGTATGAAGAAGATGTAAACTTCAAAAACCACCTCCCCCTCCCCCTTCATTGATATTGAATAGGAATTGGTACAAAACCATATTTAAGTTAAAGGTGACAGAGTTGGATACCTAGTGACATTATTCGTCCTGCAAAATAATTATTTTGAAAGATTTTTCATAAAATTTTTTTTTTTTTTCCAGATATTTGGAATAAGCAATTCTGGTAAAACAAAGATAAAATAAGACGAGAAAAGTAAACAAATGTGATTTAAAAAAAATTTAGGCTCTTTCTAGAACCTACTTTAAGTTCATATTATGACATCGTTGTATTAATAATGATGTTGCGACATAAGCAGTTCAATAATTGTGTTGATATTTCCTTTATTTAACATGTTGACTGCCAGACCTTTTTCAAAGGTTCCTTCCCATGTGCCAAAACAAGTTTACATATGCATACATTTTTAAAATTTTATTTACGGTCGTATATCATCAAAATGATGTGTCTAATAAATTGGCGGGAAAATATTAGGAGTGAATAAACTTGTCGACGGTACTGTGATAGCACTTTTTATTGACTATGACAAGTGCGAGTTATCTCGTTCGCTTTTTGCATGGGTTGGTATAATGTTCAAAGGATGCCCTCCACTTGTGCCGCTAGAGTGTACTACCGGAAATATAACACAACAAACATACATGCGTCATTTGTACGTTATCGTCTAGGTGTATCTTCCGCAAACCACTAGCGTTGGGTCTGGTTAGAGAATGTCGCTCCGATTTTGACGAGTATACTCGTCCCTGGCGCCTTCAGCAACATTCCGTGGGCGAGTGTACTCGTCGCTGGCAGCCAGTGTGTTAAATACTTAATTAGTTCATTAAATGTAACTTTCTTAAATTTACTTTTTTTCTAATTATTGAATTGTGAGGGAAAAATTTGTTAGATCGTATGATAAAGAAAAAATTTTCTGAAATTTTTAAATAAATCACTTAAAACCAATATTATTTGAAATCATGAATAATATTAGAATGCATTATTGGTAGGCCTAGGGCACAATGGGAGCTTTTCTTAACAAGTAATTTAATATCTCAATGACCAACAGCATCCAATTGATTATCAATATGTAACAAAAATGTGTCGATACCTGAGGCTATGCAGATTCTGATATTTCTCAATTTTTGAAGAAATATTAAACTGAAAATTTTTATTCAGCCAGAAACCTCCTTTTTTGAAACAGTCCTGCGCATATAATCTGTAAAATTTTTGTTAAACTGAGCAACATTTTCCAAACACACTAAAACATAAAATTTTGCATACATGTGGTCAGTATAATAAATATATTTGGCCACCCCTGATCTAAAATTCTATCAAGAAGTGATTCAGTATATTATATCAAAATCTATATTGCACTATTGCCAGACAAACCAAAGAAGTGTTGTCTCATTGTTATTACAGTACAGGCTGCATTTCTTTTTATTGATTACAACTTTTGCCTCTACTGCATATATAGTGGTTGTGCAATTCCATCAAACAATAATGATCAGTCATTTTTAGCATTTTAAATTGTGGCTATACCCTTTTTGCTTTGTTTATTTTATCTCCAAATTTATCATTGTTTATTTTTGTTTTATTCCCTGGATTTTCAGGAGTCAACGATCCCAATTATTTTTTCTTTTGCATTGTCAAAAGCTAACAATCTATGAAGCCAGGTATTTTTATATAACGTTTCACTTTAAAAACCTTTCCACAGGCATTACAGATTATTTTCTTTTGACAATAGAAGAGAAAGAATTGAAAAACAAGGCAGAGCAGGTCACGCACTGCCTCAATCCAGTTTATTTTCTTTTTCTCAAGCAAAACAGCTGGGAAACCACAGCACAATTACGTTGTGCAATACCAGTGTAATAGAGAGACCCTGTTATATATAGCCTTGTTATGAATCATCACCAATGTAGATATAATAAAGATTTCAATAAAATAAACAGTATAACAATGACAGTACATTTATGCTATTTAAGGTCAAATTAAACAAATGTTTTGATAAAGAAGATAAGGGCACGTTTGTTTTTCTTCATAAACATGAACAGCAAAATACATTTGAATATGTTCATCGTATTTATTCAAACACCCGTTGAATAAAGGCCCCCTCCAGTGGCTCATTTGGAATAAACACCTCCATTCAATAAAATGCTCCAGGGCATTTATATTTTTCTTGAATAAATACCCCCTTTATGATTGCCCCGGGTCGTTATTTAAAAAAAATATTATATAAATTTTGTTTTTGCACAGCAATTTTTTATGAAAACTAGATTTTTTACTTTCCTAAAGTGCTTGATTTTCAAGTTTAGATAATCACAAATATTACCTTAAAACTTATAGTTTTGACATTATACCTAAATCAACCTAGGGTTTATTAACATTTTATTAGACATAGGGAGGGAGGTAGTGGATGGATTTTTGGGATCCATGACACTGTAACCAAGTTTGTCTGTGAGACTTGGGGGAGTGGAGAGCTAATCCTTTCGGTCCCTTGATATGCTCAATAACCAGTTGCCAGTTTGGGAGTGGAGAGATGATCATTTGAGACCTGGGATCCATGAAAAACCGGGTCACATTAGACTTGGTGAGTGGTGAGCTGTTCTTTAATGCTTTCTAACCAGGTCTCTTTATGACGCTTAATCTGTAGTTTTTTTGTTTTTTTTTTTGGTTTTTTTTTGTCATGGTGGACCCCCAGGACCTTGGAATTCGAAGGCAAGCATCATTAGAACTCTGTATCAAACATACTGGTAGATAATAATCCTCTTGTTCACTGGTGTTTAACTATTTGTGATTTTGTCAAAGGAAACCCATTAGTACCAATAAAAACCTTCAGTAAATACTTCAAAGCACACATGACACACTTCAAAAAGCATGTTTCAACATCGCACTTACTTGGATTACACAATGTCACCTCCTTTGGGATTTTCCAGGATGGGCGATCCAGGATTTTGAAAGGACACTGGGTATGGGAATTCTGTTTCGTAATCTTTGAAGTAAATTGGAAATTCTATCAAAACAGGAAGCCAAAAAAATGTATTAAATACTTTAAAATGTTATTATTACTGTAATTACTGTATTGTTATTGTTTTGTAATAAGACTGGTTGCTTTGTTCTAAGATTTATGACAAAAGTTTGTTTTAAAACTGTCACTAAAATTGATAACGTTATTCAATGAGCCAATAAAATCACTAATTTTTATGTTCTTTTTTAATTTTTAGGAAAATGATGTCTTGGAGAATTGTGAACAACATTAACAGCACCGATGACTGGACATATTTGTACATAATATGGAATTATTTGATAATCCTTCAATGATAAGTTAATAGGAAAAGAGGCCTATATCTATTATATCAATACCATTAAAAATTCATATCTTTGTATTAAGAGGTTAAGGGCTAAATTTTCTTGACATACTTGTGGAACATAAATGGACCATTCCACTTGGCCCTTCTTTCCCTTGGTTATTATTGCTAAGGCCCCTCAAAACGATATTATATAAACTTGTGTTTGTGGGACACGCTCATGTTCCTGGCCCTTTGTAATCCCAAGTATAAAAAGTAGGTTCTCGTCCTAATAGTATTTTGGATTTAGGAGAATGAGGGAACTTAAAAAAATTAAAAAATAAATAAATAAAATTGGGTGAGGTAGAGATAATAGATGTGCGAAGGGATGAGAAACTATTATTTTTTTTTTTTTTATTTGGCCTAAAATTTGTGTTGGAAAAGTCCACTATGTTTCTTGTGTAAGATATTATATAATAAATACTAATTTAAGGAGTATACACATCATTGGTGATAGTGGCCTTAAGTTGTTTCTGTATTTTTAACTAGTAATATAAATCTTATCGTACAGTGTTATTAGCTTCCTAACAAGGCAACACTTTTTTTTATCTTGTTTAGCAAACCCTCTGACTGCAAGTAATGGTGATTTTGAATAAAAATAAAATTTTATTTTTGGCCAGTTAGCACATCCTCCACCATTTCTATTACACACTCCACTCCTGTGAAATATCCAAAAAATAAGATAAATTTTCTTTCCCTTAATTATATATATTTAAAGCATTTATTAATCTCACTATTATACAACACTGTTTACATACATTCATTATTTTCTTCTCTGCCTAGGTGGTTTGGCAAAATCATTTTAAATAAGAAAACAGAATTTTATTTTTATACAGTATATGTGTTTTCTGCCCTCTGACAACCTTTTAAAAATATAAGTTTGTTAAACAAGGTATTTAAAAAGTTTCACCAAATGAATAGTCTAGTAAATAATATAATAAATAGAGAATATATCTGGCAATTTTTTATAAAGCTTCGTTTCAGTAAAAATGGTTGTTGCACTGCGTGGCTTCCACCAAAGCAATTGGGAAAGTGCCCCGATTTGACCAACTAATGAGCATCCAGTTTTGGTGTATATGATAATAATGTGGACATAATTCTGTTTATGATTAATACAGCAAAAACCCCTATTAAGTGGCCTCCTTCTATACCTAAAAAAGTGCCCACTTAAAAGGGTGTCCCAAAAGAGGGGTTCTACTGTACAGTTTATGTGAAATGTTGTTGTTTCTGTGTCTTTAAAAGTACCAGCATCTGTGGTTTCCATTTTTCATATTTATTATTCAACAGAGGAACTCAATAATATACTGCCATGGAAGATAAGCCTACTGTAATACTAATTCTAGAATCACGTTTTGAATCAAATTCCTCCACTCTGGCTATCTGGCTGAAGTCCAGCTCAAAAGAACCCAAAAGTCCAAGGCTGAATAAAAATAATAAGCCAACTTGGCTTCAATAACCTAATCTTTTGCTTCTATTTCTTTGCATTTGTTTATCTCCGGGTTGCAGCCACTTATTGGAATATCACTCAGCAGTTTTCATCCTTGTAAAGTAACTAATTTTATTTTCAGTCCCAGGGATTTAGTGGTCAATGAGCTAGGCTTGTGTTCAAGTCAGTGTAGTGATAATTATGAATGTACATCATGCTTTATGAATTATATAGAACGACAAGATGACATACAACATAAATGAAAATTATAATCAGTGGCAGATTCAAGGTAGAGCCAAGCCGGCCTGGGCACCCCTCCCCTAACTTTTTTCCAAATTATATAAAAATGTAAAGAAAAAAAGGAAAATTTTAATCAAATTTATTTCTGAGAGTGCCAATTCTGGTCATCTAGAAGTGCCATAATCAGAAATCTATCCTCAGTGCCAATCATGGTGGGGCTGAGGTGGTCTAACTCACCATCTGAGAAAGTCCCTCTGGGCCCCCCCTCTATTTCAAATTCCTGGATCCGCCACTGATATTTACATAAACTACCTCATATATTTACTGTACGGAAACACGCCAGTGGTAGGTGCAATGTAAGGGCCATTTTGCCACTCCATTTTCTAATTTCCATGCATACAATGTATTGACAACCAGCATTTTGATGTTTGTATGTGAAGATAGGTACAGATATTGAAACAAGGAAAATAGAATATTATGTGCCCCACCCCACACCTATTGCCTGTTTGAAAAAAATTCCCATGCATGCACAGAGAATTCCATTGGAATTTAAACTATACTTAACATGAGTACAACACTGTATTTGTGCCTTTCAAAGTAGGGGAGAGGCTTAATAAAAGCCTGACATGAACCATGTTTTGCTATTATTTAGCATAAAATTTAACAAATATTTTAGTTTGAATGCAAACCTTCAGCAGCAGTGCAAAATCTGGGAATGTTTTAGCACTACATAGGGGCCTGACAATTGATGATCGTGATTATAAAGTATTGCACCACTGTCACTATGTACTTCACAGCCTCCCAGTTTAAGAAAGCATCAATTTATGAACACTGTCCCCGAAGCAAGGCTACTTTATGAAATTGTGACCTTTGGTATTCCTGTACATGCATTTTCTTGAGGATCAAGAATGAGCCAACTGACTTGACAGTTGAGTACTCATCCTATAATCACATGCTCCTAAGTTCAGTTCCCTGCAGTGGCATGTCTACGAGTCTTGAAAAGAGGTGCTGATAGGGTGAGAGAAGGTTGAGAGGGTGATTGATGAATAAACAAGTGGTGCTAGATCACAAAATAAGGGGATGAAGTGATTTTTAACTACATGAGTGATTTTTTTGCTCCAGACATTTTCAATGGGATGTGGACGACTGGGAGAGGGATGAGCTTTTTTTGGGTGGGGGGAGCATGCTTTCCCACTCACCCCATTATGCAACTGATTCCCAGGGACCTTATAAGATCTCCAGGATATTGTCCTTCAATTCAAGTACTTTTGAGACAGCTTTCACTTTCAATGATATTTGATTCTCTATTATATTCAAATTTATTGGAAATATTGTAAAATAAATAAATGTACTGAATAATGTTTGGTAGGTAGTGTCTTTTATCAAATGCTTCATGGATTTCTATGGCAAATAATAAACAAAATGCAAGAGTATTGGTGTGGGGGGTCACCAGATACAAGTGCAATACAGATCCTATAATTATATAAGATATGTAGTGCAACCTACTGAGCTCTGCCTCCTATATCGACTGTGTTAATACCTGATAATTTTAACCTAGGAGAATTAAGTTGACAAAGGTAGGCCGCCTAGAATCTGCTTTGCTATAAATTGAACAAGGACATAAGTGAAGGCAGTAGACAATGAAACTTTACCTGTTTCTACTTCATCATGGCTAAAGAGATAAATACCAGCATTGAAAGGAAGATGCTAGTGGGTTGAGGCTATCTAGTTATTTATATACATAAACATGATTTATTACAGGCTACTAAAATTAAAGAGGCAGTATTATTCAAGTTCCTTTTGCAAATGTCAAATGCTGCACATGTCCTGAAAATATAAATGCATTGTACAGTACAGTAAATGCTGAAGATACAAGAAAACTGAATATTTTTATTTTTAATAAGCCTGCCCGGATAGCAGGACTTGCTCCCACATCCAGGCCCATTTCAATATCAAATAATAAATAATTTAAAAAAAACAATTCATATACTGTAAAATTTATATAGAATAGAAAAGTAACCTTTTTTAATTATTTACTTATTTCTCCATACTGAATTAATAACTTAAATACTATGACATATTCTCAGTCTTATTTGCTGAAGTGTCAACATAAATTTACATAAATGATCACCGAATATTCTGTTTAGCAGAATAGTTAAAATTAATAATAATAATCCAGGGGGTGCTGTGCAGTGGGTGCGTATGCACCCCGAAAACTGGAAAAGGTCCTTGTTTTAAGAAAGTCAATGTATAAAATTTCTTTTTTTAACATTAAATGGGAATCTTTACATTATACTGTAACAATCAGTCTATCATTAGGCTTAATAATAAATAAATTGACCTATGATGCAACTGGCTCTTCCCCTGACCCCAGTTGGTCTATATTTGCATACCCTACAACTTCTTCCCCCCCCCCCCAAAGCAATATCCTGATATCCTGAATACAGCAATGACCTTTTTCAAATTAAAACATTGAACAGCAGGGATGCTGCTTTTCTTTCAAGTTGTCATTTAGGAAGTTAAGATTTATATTAACTTCAGCACTCTCCATTTGAACATTTGAAGATTATACAAGAAACAGAGTGTAAACAACTTTTAACATACAGCTGATCGTTGACCCCTGACTCAAGTTGTTTTGATCCAAGTTCTTTTCCTAGAAGCCAATCAAATTTGAGACGTCCTCAAGGTCAGAACATGATGGCTGTGTGCTAGAGGGATTTGGGCAACTTGCCAACAAAACAGCTGTTCCTTGTGACAAAACTTATTTCTATAGAATTTGACTCGGTACAATTTCATGAACAGATCCATGCAAAAATATAATATATTAGCACATGTAGTATCAAATTTAAAGTTCAGTAACATCGTTCACATAAAATGAAACATTTTATATTTCATTTTCTTTATGTTAAGAAATGCCACTCCATGGTACTTCCTGTCTTTGTAATTGTGGTTCCTTCCGCCATTATCTTTGCCTACTAACCCATGTTAAATCCTATTTCACGTAAATGAGTTTTTGATTGTCTTGTCTAAAGATTTGTCGCCACTCTACCCAACATTTCACAATGATGTTTTTTCACAGCGATATCAAAGGGTATTGACACCGTTGTATAGTTTTGAAATGTTTCCTTTTCCCTATATATTAGGCTGGACTGGAAGTAGGCTGCCTATCTATTTAGTTTTGTGGAGGAGTTCATGAGAAGTTCAAGTCATCAATTGTCATTTTCAGACTGCTTTTCCTGTAAGACCTGATATTATAAAGAGCTAAAGGCCTTCAAATTAAATATGTATATAATATGTATGTACCATATATACTGTACTTGTGTATAAGACGAGGCTAAAATTGCCACACTATGGTAAAAAAACAGGGGGGGGGGCATCTTATTCTAATACGCACAACATACAGATTTTTTTAATCATGTTTGTCGTATGTAACAATGAAACCACTAAATGTTAGTATAATGAACACAATTTTAAACACAGGAAGTAAGATTTTAATGAACATTTAAAAATCTCAAAATGGTGTTACTTGGAAGATAGCATTGCATTTGACTCTCTTTTAGCCAGCCAGATGCAGTATTAACAATAAAAAGCAGGAAAAAATAGCAATTCTGATGATGAAACAGGGGGGGGGGGTCGTCCTATACGCCCAACAAATCGTCCAAAAATCTCTCAAATCCAGGGGTCGTTTGTACCGGGAGAATCCTGATTTTCACAAAAAAATTACTCGCAGCATGACTTAAAAATTATGTTGAAATCATCTTTTTAATATTTTTAAGAATACTTCAGCTTAATAAGTAGTAAAAAGGGGTTTTTTTAATGTTTTTCTCTGGAGTTAAATTTCTCTTGGTGATCTATTTGTGTTACTATTGGCGATATTTTGAAGGTCACAAAACATTTGCAGGGATCACCATGTACAAATTGCAATCCAATTAATGATTTACAATAATGCATCACACTTGGACAGTCGAGAAAACTGGCTGTGGGAGGGGATTGTTAAAAAAAATAACAATGGAGGTACAGTAGTATTGGTAAAACAGAATTTATGGAAAAATGGTCTTGGAAAAAAATTATTTTAGTTTAAAAAAATGCATGATTTATGTTGATTTACTGGTTCACTTCTTGCCATCAGTTTTATTAGTAAATTTTATCATTGGGGGGCCATTTTTCCAGTGCCATTTTTAACGTACACCAGTAAGACACATAGATGAGCACGTGCAGATGCAAGAAAATGGACGACAATTTTTTTTTTAATAACACATTTTATAAAAACACTGAACTGAAGTTGCTTAAAAATTAAGAACAAAATAAGAACAAATTGAGGCTGAGGTAAACATGTCAAATGAGGTTGTTAATTAAAAAAAAAATAGAAAAACTAACAAATCTTATTTGTACCTTATGTGTTGTAGATAGTGTGTAATACCCTCTATAATACAGTACAGTAAAATACAATTAAAATAATTAATGTACAATAATACTTTTCTATGTTTATAAAAAGTATTTAAAATAAAGACAAAAATAAGGACATTTTAAGCCTGATATTGTCTAAAAATAAGAACACTGAGCCTGGGCACTTTTACTAGTTGTTATTTAAAAAAAAATCAAAGTGTATTAAAGCAAACTGTTGCAATTTAAAGGTCTGTTAGATTGGACTCTTTTTGGTCCAACTGAATATTGTACCTGGTCAGTTTGGTTGATAATATGCTGAGAATATTATACTTGTGTAGTTCAGAAAACATTACTTAATTTCCCGATAATTTTCCCTTCCCCACTGGCTCAACTACTGTTTGCACAACAGGGCTTGGTACATGACACCTACTTGGGCATTATAGTTTGGTCTCTGATGGAAATCTCATCCCCAAACTGCAGCCTAAAATTACCCTAGTTTAAATAAAGTCCAGACAAGAAACATGTTATATTTACCACATAGTGTGTTCAAAAGTCATTCTCTACTTATAGAAAAAAAATGTAGATATAGCAACTGATCTGATAGGCTTGTGTGGGTCACATGACTTAACATCAACACTGCAAATTGACAAATTAACATCTAAAGTGAAACATTTATACAGATAAGAATGATGTGTTCAATGGTTATTGACACTGATGACCTCGAATTTTGGAGATAATGTTCAGGTAAATATCGCCCAAATGAACAAAGACACTTAGTGTTTTTTTTATCTCAATTGAGGTCAAACTGTGGGCATTTAAATCAATACAGTGGTTTGTTCAGCCCAGTATTATCACATTGATTAGCTGAGTGTCTTAAAACGATTCCCTTTGGGTTGGATTCCCTAATCAGCATTTGACTCAACTTTGCATTTTATTCTGTAGAGGATACAGTAGAGGAAGAATTTGTTTTACTGTACATTTAATAAACTCACTCAGTTGAATTATGATTATTATGTTTCATTCTGTAGCGCTTAATGCCAACAAGGCATCTAAGCACTTCACATTATTACCCCACAGGCCCATAGCCAGGGTTTGTTTTTTTTTATCATTACGGGAGAACACCCCATTTCTAGGAAACTTCCCCTCTTTTCTGAGAACCACCCCCACCCCCAAATTTCCTGAACAAGTCCTCCAACCCAACTAATGCACTGCAGACCCACTTAGACAGAATGTTTTGCTGCAGACCTTTTTCAAACCAGGGAGTCAACTCCCTGTTCAAACATAAACTGTTTTTATAGCATTATTTAGACCTATAAACACACAAAAATCGCTCTGGCTTTGGGGCCTTTTGCCCCACCCCACTGTGGCCCCTGGGCAGACCTCTGGATCCACACCTAGAGGACCCACGCCCAGATAACCACCCCCCAGCGGGTATAGTGAGAAGAAAACTACTGTTGAGGAATCCTGGAAGTAGGATCATTTTGTCAGGGAGCACTCCTTAAAAGAGTGTTATTTCTGGATGTCTTTGTTACCTATTCTTGAAATTTGTACACCCCAGTCCCTAGCAATGTTGGAACTGTACATCTTCAACCCCTCATCAAAAAATTTCTGTCTAGGCAATGTTGTCTCAATTACAGATTTTGAACTTCCTCAAAAGAAAAAAAAATATAAAAATAACCACTCTTTCGTGACAAAAATTCTCAAGCTTGTGTTTTGAACGACTGGTGTCTCGTCTCTTGTGTTAATTGTTCACTCATTTCCAGGTAGAACCTCAGTGGAGAACATTATATCACCAGAATTGTGGGTTTTTCTATGTACACTGATAAAACCATGGCAGAGTGTAAACACAGCAGTGGGATATTAACTGTTGTGATAGCTGATCATTTTATTTGAACCCTCAAGGCAGTGGTGTTCATTGCATAATCAAATGTACTTTCTGTGGTTTCTAACAATGACTTGCATTGTTAGTTCACTGGCTTCAAAACACAGAAGTCAGTATAATGACCACATCTGTTAAACAAAGTATATACAGTAGTCATAAGTACAACTCTGCATAAAAAGATAAAAATATTACTTGGAAGAACAGTACCTAAAAACAGTGGTTAAGTGGTTAAGACTCCCACTTTCCCATAACTAAGATTCTGGGTTCAAATCCTTTGACAAAACACTAGTAATTGCAAGTCACTACACTCATAACACAGCACCTCTGTATTCAAAACAGTAAGGGGGTAAGCAATGGTGGTGTTCAAGTATATACAGTGCACCCACACTCCAATTTGAGACCCCTTTAATTTGAGATCACTTTTCAAAGAACCAAATGACAATCTAATTGCAAGACCACTGCAAATTATGTTAAGTTAAGTTATGAGGTTTTTCAAAAGATGCAACTTCACTAGTGAAGGTGTTTCACCATTTCAAAGTTACTATCAAAAACAAAAAAAATCCAAACTAGGACACAATAATTGGAACTTGACAAGCTTATGCCAGGTTTGAGCTGTAGATGATTTACTACATTTTAAGTATCTGCACAGTAATGCATTAAATAGTCTTTCAAAACTTCATTAATGTCGAATTCACACACAATTAAAAAAACTTCTGTTGGCTCAATTCAATACACAGGCTAAAAAAAAAAGACAGTGCCAAACTCTGCCATTTTATCAACACTTATCTGGGTGTAATCTTGTCTTGAGGATCGACTGTTAGTTCACCAGGTTAGCGGGGGACTTGGCAGCGATTAGGAGGTTGGAGATGAACGTGTTGCAATAGTCACCTTATTTGACAAACTATCAAAGTCCATGATAAATAATAATGTAAGGTAAACACCTATAAGAAATACTAAAGAACATAAAGAATAGGTAGTAAGGTTCACTCCCCAAGGCCTAGGAAATCCCCTAAATGGGGCCTAAGGTATGCCTTTGAAGCCTTGGTATTTTCCAATTACGAATGCTTTTTGGCAGATGAAGGGGTACAGCATGTAATTGGGAGACACAGTTGTGGTGCAATTTACTATCGAGTATTCACACTTTTTAATTTTACATGGAACGCAGCTGCATTAGGGAATCACACATTAGGTCCGCACAAAAAAAAGTTTATAGGTGCAGAATCAATTTAAACTTGCATCACTTATTGTTTTTTTACTACTTTGTCAAAATAGTCACTCTTACATCAGATGTGGTCTTAACCCATGTCATATCCAAACCCCACTTCTGTGGTCCCAGCAAAATTCACGTTGGCTGGGTTGGATGCAGGATTTGGCAGTAGGGGGTGCACAAAAGTCCACACCACCTCAGCCCCACCATGATTGGGGCTGATGTTTGGAAATTTTGAGAATATGAACCTCAACAAAATCAACAAAATAATACAGCAATTATTTTTCTTAATACAATTTAAGGGGTGTGAATACACCGCCTGCACCCCTGGATCTGCCCAGTGGGGGGGGGGCTGTCTAGGGTCTTGTCCAATATTTCAAAATAGCATGCATACATATCTACATTTAAGGTAGTAAATATTAATAGGAATTTTTTAAAAATATTTTCAGCTGAATTTAAGGAATCATTTGGTTCATTTAAGATAAACTTGGCCATTTGACTTTCACATTTTTGTTTAAAACTTGACACCATTTCAAATTGATATCAACAGGGATAAACACTTGACTCCTGTATCTCATACCTATCTGGGTTTAAATATATACTTCAACTTGCATAAAGGTCTATATGTTTAAGGCATGTGATAAGCCGTCTAGAAGCTAGGCCTAGTCAAACTATTTCTAGAAAATGGCAGATTTAATATAGAATAGGGAAGTTGACAAAACATCAATGAGAGAATTTGGGATAATAATGGTTCACACTCTCAAAACATGCAAGATCAATTTTGCTTGTGTTTTTGGAGAAATCCCATCATCTATGTTGTCTCTATCAACCCTCCACCCTATAGCAGAGTATATAAATCAATGGTGTAATGCCTTTGCGCTCTTGTGTGGTGCTTCGCAGGGCCCCAATCACTAGTAGCCTTGAGCAGACCCCAACCCATAGGGTCCTCAATCTAGCACCCTGACCCAAAAGGGCTTTGTTGATACATAATAGCATAATGTGTGTCTGACATCAACTGCAGAACATGTATCATATTATCCAGTGGCGGACTACAGGGTGTGCACCCCCTAAATTTGTCAAAATTTTAAAAACACATGGACATCAACGGAAAATTATAATTGAACGTTAAGTTGGTGAGTGCCAGGTGCCATAATCATACAATTTCTTATCTCAGACCCATCATCGTTGAAAGTCCCTCCTTCTATTTCAAATCGCTGGATCTGTCACTGATATACCATGTATTTTGTTGTTAAAAACATTCAGTATACAGGGGTGGATCCAGAAATGTCCGAAAGTGGAGGGGGTCCAAAAAGGTAGCCAATGGCGACACAACACATAATTTCTTTGTTCTTCTTTCATTTTTTTGTACTTTCTAAATGGAGAACCAGGGCCAGCTCTGCACCTTCCCCCCCTAAAATACAATGATAATTAAACTTTATCAAAAGACAAACACATCTAAAATCCCACAATGGAATTGAACCATGTATTGGTCTGATCTGCAGTGCAATTACATGACATTGCAACAGGACATGGAATATTCTCAAGGGACTGGAGTTTGCACGTTCCTAGAGTGTTCCCAAAAGAATGGTGATTCCACATTGTGCATGATTGTCAGCCTGGATTAAATTACCAAGGGTAACAAATATTACTTTGTCATGATCTACAGATTGAAAAAAGGATAACAGTTTAACAATTCATTTATCTTTATTTGAGAAGAATAGACCACACATTTACATAGAAGTTTTGTATAGTACAGTAAAAAAAAAATATCTAGTCTATATTTACGAACTGATTTGATATTCTGTGCTGCTGTAGATAGAAGGCTAATTTCCTTTCACAGATAAAGTGGCCATGCAAAAATTCATGTTTATCTCATTATCCATATACCATCATGAAAATGTATATGAATATCTGCAGTATGATCTCTGTTACTAGTCAACTAGTGTTGTTCAACTATGCATGCACAAGATGCTGTCTCTTATAC
>NW_022756106.1:1653191-1676993 GCF_011630105.1 Anneissia japonica
ATATAATAATAATAATTAGAATTATAAAATTATTAATATAATACTGATCATATAAAAATATTTTAATATCTTTTACATTTGCCTTTAAAAAATGGAAATTTCCCCTGTACCTGGGGCTGGTTTTTCCTGAACCTGGGGCTTATTTACCCAGACTATAGGGCTATTCTCACTTTTCATTCTAAAATTTGAAAGCACATATTCCTTTAAATATTGAAGGGGGTGGGGGGAAACAGCAACCAAACTAAGCAACGCGCTCAACCATTTGTAGTCACACTCTCAGATGAACAGCATTCGGTTCCACTACATTATTCTTACGGTGATAAATTCTTTGTCGTTGCTCGGAGCAGCAGTGGAAGAAATTACCTGTATAGTATTTCTATGATCAGTTCATTTATTTTACTTATTCTTGTATAATTCTTCTCATTTTTTGCTATTGTATTTATTTTCTATCTATGACATGCATGGACAGTTGATAGAAGCAAAAGACCACTATCATTACAGATCACTCGGATGATAATAGTTAAGAAGCATTTACCGTACTCGCGCGAATAAGCCCCCGGGCGCTTAAAATATTTTTTTGCACTTTATGAGGGGCGCTTATTCAAACGGGGCGCTTATGAAAACAGAGTGGAAATTGAGGGGGCGCTTATGGAAATAGATGAAAATCGAGGGGTTCTTATGGGAACTTACTAAGTTCAAGAGGCACTTTTTGAATAAAAAAAGATTATATAAGGACGAATGGTGGTTAGGCGGAAAAGATAATCGTCCAGAGAACATGGCTCATGACAAGAATGCTGTGAATATTTACATAACAGCAAAATAGCAGATGCAATTAGTGGTGGTATGACAAGAATGCTGTGAATATTTACATAACAGCAAAATAGCAGATGCAATTAGTGGTGGTGGGTGTGGTTAGTTTGTTGGCCATCAGCAGAAATATACTGTAAATATATAATATTTATTCAAATGGGGCGCTTAAGGAAATTTTCACGTTAGGAGGGGCGGTTATACGAGAGAAGAAGCGCTTATTCAAACAGAGCGCTTATTTGCGCGAGTACGGTGATGGCGGTTTTACCATGCGTCTTTTGCAGTATGTATACATTAGGACAATTGCGCTGACCTTATTTCAATCGAATAGGCTATGGCGGCTGCTACTACATAATATGCTACGTACCGTACACCACCTTTAGGGGCCGGCAGACACGTCGTACTCAAACGTTATAAATAATATTATTCTTAATTTATACAGCAGCTAAAATTTGCTTGTAGTTTTTAAAGTATTTCACACTTATGTAAATAACACTACAATGTTCAGACATCTCTGTTATAAAATATTGTTTTACATCCTTGTTACAGACATTTCTGTTACAAAACATTGAGTTACGATCTTGGTTACATATTGTTCTAGACCGCCAAACTTAAACACTGCATATCCCAAAAATACATGTACACATACTACAGCCCCACACGTATAGGATTGTCTACCTGACATGCAGCCATTAGTTGTACATCTCTTTCATACCACCTGCTCTCTGTTGTTCATGATGTTTGTTAATTACACTCCGTAATTAGTGGCTGTCTTTTCATTGGCTTCAGAAGCTGAATTTCCTAGTGACAACTGGCATCTTACTTGTTAAATTCTGTGATTACAGCGTCCCTGATTTTCTCAATGAGGTCAGTTTGTATGGCTCCCCCATCTAGCATCAGGCAATTTTTTATTGACAGCAACATCTAAAACAAACGGACCAGAACATTTTTACATAGATTGCCTGGCATCTTTGTATATATTCAAATTAAATCCATCTATTATTATTATTATTCTATGATTACTATATTCATGTATATTTTTATATATTGTATATATTGTATAATGTGATGGCGAGCAGAGTTTCCATTAGTGAAATATAAATAAAGTAATCTTATCTTATGAAATGATGTAAATGTACATGAGTGAAAAATTATTTAAATTTTTATTGATATTTTTTTATGATTATTTTAATCTCTGCCAGAATGGAAGTAAAAAACCTTTAAAAAAAAATTAAATATTTGAACTGAATTTTTATTCATTAATATTAATAAAAACATCTGTTATTCAAGGTATATTTATTCATAAAAACATCAAAAATTGTTCCTGGCAGCCAAAGGCTGTATTGACACAATTTTACATTCACATTTTTACATTAAAGAAAAAACCATGGACCAATTAATTAATGATAATGAAAAAAAGAAACCAACAAAGAAGTGCAAGTAACAAAAATAAAACAAAAATCCACAATTCCAAAACTCAATTAACGTTAAAGTGACCATCAATCCAATTAAAAGTAACTCATGATCTAACTAAGAATAAAAGCACTAGTCTGTTGAAGCATCCTTATTCCACAAATTTATCAAATAAGGGATTGGATTATTTTTTAACCGTTTTGTACGTATCTTGGGTAAGGAGAGATGGTTAGCATTACGTAATGTTCTACTACTCTCTTGCCCTCTAGATCTAGGCAACCAACTACGGAAATCAGGAGAATTCATTAGTTTATTTGCAAATTGAAGACATATTTTATCTCTGCGATTTCTGAAAATTATTGATTTCTGAAAATTATTCAAATCAACAATTAAATATTTATTCTTCAATATTAATTTCTATTATTTGGATGCATACATAGTTTACAAAATACTGTAGGTTCGCGGGTAATAAGCCAACCCCCTACTTTACACCCAATTTTATATACCGGTCTTTCCTTGGGCAAAAGCCTGGAGTATAACTGGCGTGAGTAGCTACGGTGACACATAAATACGTTAAGAATAAAACATGATTTGCTTTAGGCATGCAATTCTCAAAACTACCTTTTAATTACCTATATCCCTGAAAATGATCAACGCTGTCACTTTTAAAATGTACTTTTCGTGCAAAAGGGTTTTCTTGGTACAAGCCCACCCCCGAAATTGGCCCAGTATTGTCTTCAAAGACGATACACTTACACCACTGGAATTATGTTGACTGTAAGATGAATGAATGGTATAATTACCTTTTCAAGGTACGTTAACTCCCCTTTGCTTCGATACTTTGCCAACATCTCAATTCGGCTAAAAATAAAAAGAAATTATTAAAATGACATCCACAATCAATTGTCATAATTAGCATTCGTAAAACAGAGTTAGTATTTGGGAGGTTCATAATTGGGATGTGTTAACGTCCTCCAAAAATGATATTCCATATTCTATATGTCGTTTTATGCATTTTGAATATAAGATACCTATGAGCTCAAATGCTACTTACTATGGCAAATTTATCAGAACTTTATATGATGTGTATTGTCAAATCACGCACACTTTGATAAAAGCCAAATATTGCATCAAATAACAAATATTTCGTAAGATTTTGCTTCAAATGTATTTCTTGAAAATCCAACGCCAACTAAAAGGAGGTGACTTATTGTTGAATATTATTACGCACTTGGCAGGCCTAGCCTGGTGCAACACATAACCTAGGCCTTGAGTAAAAGCAACTAGAGTTGCAGATGGTGTTGTTTACACATGTTATTTTGGTGTCAGGAACACTGATCCCAAATCATACTTTTCAGACATTTACACTTACCACAACTCCAAAATTTGAGGTCCAGTTGTAGGAACTTTCAGGACAATTTAAAGAATATTATCAAATATGAATACAATGCCTTGTTCAGACACAGGCAAGTCAGGGGCGGATCCAGAGATGTCCGAAAGGGGGATTCAAAGTGACGACGATCGAGATAACACCACCCTAGGGGGTCCAGGGGCATTTCCTGCAAAAATTTTGTTTTCTAGACGCCCGAAAATAACCTCTGAGTCGTTTCGGGCGATCAATTTTTTTTTCTTTCTTTTTTTTGACTTTCCAAAAGGGGGACCCAGGACTGTTTCAGCCCCATACTAAATCTGCCCCTGCATGTGACCAAACTCAAGAATCAAACCCTTGATCTTTTGGTTGGAATCATGATGATTCCATGAGCATAAAAATAGCATAAATGGAACTTACTAGTTGTATGTTTTAAACTTGCGAAGAAGGCTTATAGTTGTAGTTATTAATTCATTTCTGTCAATCAAAGGATGAACCACATCAAAGTCAAACTGAAACGGTTGCTCTGAAATCAATCAATCAATAATTGATATTAATCAATCAATCAATTTCTAAAACATGATTAAAAAATTATATTTTACAAGCGTGAATCCATTTAGCAAAGTATGCACAAAGCTACTTCATAACAATGATCAAATCCAAGGGCCAAACCCAGGAATTTGGGATTGGACAGAAGGCAACTTCATAACCACCAAATCAAACTTTACTGTAGTTGTACTTACGAGGCTGAGAGAGCAGCCATTTTAGTTTTGAGAAAAATACGAATTTGGAGTTTTATGAAATTTTAACTAGAAACTGCGTAAGATTAAGAAGGCAAGCTAATAAACCACTAAGTCATATAAAATGATCGAAAATATAAAACCTTATTGTTTAATCTAAAATAGAACTTTATCATACACAAGCAATTTCAAATTAAATCTTAATACTGTATTTGTATTATGAATTCATTAAAAAAAAAATCATATGGATATATAATTTTCAGAGTAGTCGTATTTGCACAAAGGATTATATCACTGTTGGTCAAATGAATGGCTTCATGTTTAAATACATTATGGAAGCCGCACGAAAAGGTTCATTAAAATACTGTTCAGCTCGACCATGAAGGGCTTGCAGGATTAGAAGCCAAATGTTTATTACAACAGATGGAAAAATCTTAACATATTATATTTCTTAAACCTTTTAATGTTGATAAATGATTTAATGATTTTATTGTTGAATATTCCCATTCCACCATTTTAAAACATATAATAATTGTAATAGTTGATATGATAACGATAATGATGATGATCAAAATGGCGGAGATGATGATGATGACGACGATCACCATCATGATGGTGGAGATGGTGATGATGACGATGATTATGATCATGATGGTGGAGGTGATGATGATGATGTTGATGATGATGATTATGATTATGATGATAATCAAGATGGTGGAGGTGATGATGATGATAATTATAATGAAGTCAAAAATGATGATTATGATGAATGATGATAAAAATAATAATTTAACATAAACTAATTCTTACAAAATATTATATTCTAGTATGTTATTGTGATTAAAAAAATACATAATATAAGTGCTATAATTACATTATACATAAGTGCTACTATCACATTATATACATTGTATTTTAAAGATCTTAGTGGTTTTACATTGTAGAAAATGTGGAAAATAATTAACTCTAACTTACTACACATTTCACCATCTAACCACTGCTCACACATTGTCATGAAACGAAACTCAGATTCGTTCTGAAAGTTTCTACCGTACGGATTTACAATCACACCAATAAATGGAGCTCCACCCTGAACAAACCAACTCTGTAAAAATAAAATCATATTTTCATTAATTATTTTTTTATTCAAAACAGGGTAATTCAAGCTCAAATCAGCCAGAATTTGAAAGTGCCCTTGTGACCCCTCTTGGATTTTCCTTTACAAAAATTTTTTAAATACCTTGTTATGTTTAAATTCAAAATTTCAGTTTTAATTTCCAAGAGGTTTTTAAGTTATGACTTTTTGAAAGAGCTTCGTAAAAAGCGTACGAAATCAATAAAACCATTACTGGAATGAAAAAGGGGCATAGTACCTAAATTTCAAAAAGTCGCAGCTTAAAAACCGCTTGGAAATTGAAGCTGAAATTTTGGATTCTTTATTTTGACAAAGAAAGGTATTTTTAGAATTTTTTAAAGGAAAATCTAAGGGGATCACAGTTGCATGGTGGTTGATTTGAGCTAGAATGACCCAAAAATAAGAATCTTCACTGCCACTAAGGCCTAGGATAGGTACATGACACTAAATACTAAGCCCTATATTTGGGTTTCAACTAGGTCAAGTCCTATGCTGGTAGGGATATGAACTCCCTCTGTGATATATGTTTGAAACACTTATCTTCACTAGGCCTATGGTAAAGCCTTTCGAAGTCACCAAAGCCTATGTTTGTAACATCACCAAAGCCTAAATTAAACATGTATTTCATAAAAAATTTTCTTCTAACCATGGCAAAGAAATGCAGTTTTAATTTTAAAGGAAACAAAAATAACATTTCCTATACCTGAAATTGTGTTTGTGTTTCAATGTCCCTAACAGATGGATTTGGTGGGAATGTTGGGTGACTGTGATACCACCCAACAACTTGTTGACCACTGCTTATGATGGTTTCACAGGCTTCAGTCTGGGAAACTGCAAAACAAATCAAAGTATGTACGTGTAAGTCAGGGGTAGCACAACATTATTATTATCAGATTTTTGTTTGATCAGATTTTGCTTGACAAAAAACATGTGACATGCCTAAATATGGTCATGATGACATCACATCATGACCATATATAGGCACATCATGACTATATATGGGCATACGTATTGTTGAATACTGTCTTACCAGGGTCCATTTCACACTGCATGCCCGTGCTGAGGCTATTGCAAGGGACAGCTGTCTTAATGATTAGCAGGTCCAGATGCTGATCATAGCTTCCCCCAAGCAATCCAATCACCTCAGTGCCTGAGAAATGCGCATGTAGGTCCATCACGACCAGTGACTTGGACGATACTTTCAATTTCAGAGGGGCCTAAAAGAATCATGTGTACACAAAATAGTTATGAAACAATGTGACAATACAGTGGTGAATTCAATGGGGTCCCAGCCAGCCTTATCCCTCCCCACCCACACTAAATTTTTATATATAAATAAAATAATGGAAAAAAAAAGAAAATTGTATTAAAATTCTAGTCTGAGAAAAAAAAAAAAATGAGAATGCCATTTTCGTCCATCAAGAGTTGCCATAATCATAAGGTTGGCGAATCCTTCCCTGGGGGCCCACCCTTCCTTTCAAATAGATGTTGAAACGAGAAACTCGAAAGCATAACAGTATGCAAGGTCTGTATTCTATATTAAATATTCACAGTACTTACCGGGGTTGAACTTGAGAAATTGGAGCAAGCCATGAGCTTGAAGGGATCATATGGCTTGGGCTTCTGTTTTGGTTGAGTCCGGCACATCCTGTAGTGAAGAGAATAGATTTGTGATAAAAGCTTGCAATCTGGAACACTTCCAGATGCAACATCACAATAATGTTTTTTTTTTTTGACGTACCTTCACAATACTGAACTGTGCTACAGTTAAAATGTGTAATATCAGAATTCTGTTTGTGGTAATAAACAGGAACGTAAATTTCACGGCGATGGGCGGTCAATAACTGATTTTGCAAACGCAAAAAAAAGGCAGTAGTAACATAGACAGATACAGGAATGATTACTTTGAGCTTTACAGCAGAAACATAGACCAATATGATGCCAATGGAATCCATTTCCTAAATGCTGATCTTATATGAAACCTTGAATTTTTGTCCAGGTCTAACATATTGATACAATACGGTACTATTCCACAAAATAATAATTGTTGAATTTTGCTATAATATTAAATCTTGATATTCCAATATTGTATATTTATTTTGCATCATTTAAACAAAATTTCATTGTTTAAATGTTTGATTCTTGATTCTTGATTCTTGAAATGTATTTATGGATTTATCTGAACTAAGATTGGTATTTAATAAAATTAACAGGACTTCTTAAATGAGTTGCAGTAGATCTTCATGTGGAAAGACGGTCAATGGTGGTCACAGCTGGAAACAATCCTCTATCCATTATTAATTACATTACATATTTAGGACTAAAAAATAGAGATGAAAAACTACAGTAAACTTTATCTGAGCCCTCCAGCTGAATAAAGCAGTGATGGAATTAAACCAGTTCACCACTTATTATTCCAATATTGTACTGTATTTCTTTAAACCAAATGTCATTGTTTAAATGTTTGCGTCTTGATTCTAGAAATGTATGTATGGATTTATTTATATGGACTTTTCTTTCTAGTAAATTCATTATCAACAATCGTCATCCAAATCTTTTAACATTTAAAATCTAAAACTGACTCTTCTAAATTTTCAATTCAAACTAGATTTGTGAGATCATTGTGGAATATCCTCCATCCTGATATTTGAAATTATTTCATTATACTTTTAATTTTAAATGATATTTAAATTGATTTACATTTATTATTATTGTTTATATTATTATTATTATTATTATTATTATTATTATTATTATTACTATAACTATTATTATTATTATTATTATTATTATTAATATAATATTTTTTCTGGGAGAATAAATAAAATAAAATTAAAAATAAATTTGAACTAAGATTGGTATTTAATCAAATTAACAGGTCTTCCATGACTTCTAGTAGATCTTGATACATTCTTACTGAAAAGGCAGTCAATGGTGGTCACAGCTGGACACAATCTTTTATTCATGTTTAATCACATTAAAAAGTTGTTTAACAGGCCTACAAAGCCTACATACATATGGGATTAAAGGCCTTTAGAGAGATAGCACACTACAGTAACCTTATCTCAGGCCTCCAGCTAAATAAAACACAAAAGGAGCAGTGATGGAATTAAACCAGTTATCTATTTATCACAAGGTTAAATGAACACACATTAACAACTAGTTGGTTGCCAAATGGACACAATTAAGCCAGCCAGACTATTAAATTTTATTTGCCAAAAACATGTGCCATGCTTAAATCATGACTTAATATGGTCATGATTTTTAACGCATTTTCAGTTAACTTTATTTACTTAGCAGTGGTTGAATTTCCAAACAGCAATTGCTGTAGAAGGGCCTTCCACTGTGGTGGTAAATCCCAGGTGCGACAACAGCAAGCTTCTAGCTGTTGACTTGCTTAACCCAGGCTAGGCCTAGCAATGAATTTCACCCTTAAAAACAATAAATGTTTGTTGCTCTAGAAGAATAATAATTTGCTGTAGTAAAGTCATATCCCACAGCAACTATTTGCTGATGGAGCATTTTGAGGAAATTCAAACCCTGCTGTTAAATATATATGAATTATTAATGTAAAATGTATGTATAATGAAAAATTAATATCTTAATTAAAAATTAAAGTCAAAAATTTGATCCATAAAAAAAATTTATCCAAAGAACAATTATGAAAAAAATTGTTATAGTCAAGAAATAAAAATAAAAATTTATTGCATTATATAGTCATTTAGAAAAATACGAAAGATGACATCACATCATGATATTGAGGCATGTTGTGGCAAAATGGCCAAGTTGTAGCAAAAATTGAAATTCAAGTTATTGGTATTTTCAGATACCTTAAGTATGTGATCTTTAAAATGAGGGGTCATTTATTGAAATTGGACATTTCAAGCCTAAGTTATTATAATGTGAAAGTACAGCACTCTTAGAGTCAAGATAAACAAGATTTTGAGTAATTGCCTTCCAAAGTTATTTCTACATACATTGTTTAATAGAATTAACTATCTAAATAACAATAAATAAACAATTTGTTGACCACTTCCAGAACTAATACTTTGGGACATGATTAATAAGACATTAAACTGTTGATCTATAGTGAAAAACAAATTTGGATTTTTAGGCACATTTATGAGCTCCCATATTTTATAGCTCATTTACTCAATACTGGCCTATGCGACAACTTAACCATTTCGCCACAACATGCCTCATATGGGCATACAATAGTTTTTTGTCAAAGAAAATTCCATAGTGTGGACAAAGCCTTAGACACTCTTACCTGGCAATGGGAGACTTCTCCTCCACATCACTATCAACTTCTTTCTTTTTTTTAGGTCTCTGTTAAAAAATGAAAAAAAAAATTAAACATTAGGCACCAATATCTATATATGAGGCTTGTCATGCCAAAGCCAGCATACTGAGTAATTAGAATAATGTGGTAGAATAGAGCTGGAGTGGAAGGGGAAGGCAGCCCCCCGCCCCCTTCGGTGAGAACAACCACAATTCTTCGGGCAGAAAAAAAGGCATTTGTGCTGTATTTTCTACATACCAGTAAACTGAAAAACTGATTAAATAGGCCTTTGAAACCGCTAATTTGTCCAACTTTTAGGGGCTTCACCCCACTGGACCACTTTTGATATATTTTAAACAACTCGGATACGAGAATTTGCAATGGGCGGTGGAGGGCAGGGAGAGACCTTCACAGATCGTCGCTCACATCATGAACTAACACAATTAAATTCAATTGTGTTAGTTCGTGAAATCAAAAAAGCGCGTCAAAATACGCGCTGTTGTTGTTAAGGACTTTTTGTGTGGTAAAGAATACAAAATTGCTTGACAACCAATATGTGCTCGTTTTGACGCGCTACTGTGATTTCACGAACTAACACAATCTACTTTGATTGTGTTAGTTCGTGATGTGAGTGACGAGATGTAGGGTCTATACCATCTCAGCCCCACCATTTATGATTATGGTACCTCTAAATGGTTGGAAATGGCACTCTATGATTTTCTTTTTCTCCATTTAAAAAAAAATTTCGATACACATTGGCAATGACTTTCGTTAGCCAATAAAGCAGTGAAAACATGCAAATATTACGGATTTGCGGTAATATGTGTTAATTCCCGGGAGATTCTTGTTTGCTTGCGGGAATGCGGGAGGCCGCCCCAATTTCTGGGAGACTCCTCCGAGTTCCAGGAGACTTGGGACCCCTGCTTTAGTTCAGAGAAGCAGTAATACTTTTACTCTTAACTTTAGCAATAGTAAATCAATTCCAGTAATGGACCTATCATTTTAAAGCTTAAAATGTGGCGAATGAAAATATATTGAAAAGTCAATTTTCATTGTTTGGACACTAATGTTGGTTTTGGGATGGCAAACCTCATATGATTAAAAGTTTGCAGCATAGGAACCACGTCGAAACATCCCATCAGCTGAACGTCAACTCACAAATGGCGCAACCATGGAAAAAAAGAATAATTCCCCTGATAAATATAGAAAAACAAAAACCATGGTACTCTTAAAATTGATAACATAAATGCCAACTGCAGACAAGGAAGTGAGAGACTACTTGCAATGTTATGTCACCGGGATGCAAGATAGCGAATTCCCGGAGTAAGTGATGTGTGTTGGCTACAGTTGGCTGGCGTTACAGAGGATTGTCCCGAATCATTATGCGAGGAGACTTGTAGTGTGTAGTTGATAACCTATTTAGTAAGGCTTTCTTTTTTTATTAACACAGCAATCCCACACACTCACATTATTATTAGGTGTGAAGTTGAATACCTTAGTGGTTAAGATGCTTGCCTTCTAATCCCAGGGTCCTGGGTTTAAATTCCTGTGACAACAGGACTTTTTCTCACGACCAAAATCAACTCCACTACCTAAGCCTCATGAAAGAGACTTCACCGATAGAAGCATCACATTATTTTGTATATTTAAAGAGGGCCTCTGAATATCAGCCTACCTTCTAGGATCCCTAATGAGGGTCCCGAATGATCAGCTTCGGCTGGATGGACCACACCCATTAAGGATTTTTGAAATAAAAATAAATAAAATATACGCTGAAAGGGTCACCATCTAATATTTTAAAAATACAAAATCCAGCCAACCATCAGAAAAATGTAATCATCCTAAAGTTCATCCTGATGATTGGTTGTGATGTGGAAGCACAAGTGGTACATCTGTAAGGCATTGGCCTTCCACTTGAAACACCAGGGGTTCAAGTCGGAGTCGAGTCACTTGATTGTGTTAATAATCACATTACCATAGATATTCTCCTGTTTTCCAGCATCTCTGATTTCTTCTCTTCGGTAAGTACTTCCTTACACCTCTTTGGTTTCAAGTAACGTAGTGGTTTTTCTGAAAGATTTCAAAATAAGTCTTTTAAAACTCCTTGAGCATTAAATAATGACCAATGCTTTCAACATGTTGGCTGCCACGGGTTAACGTCTGACAGGGTTCACACAGGGCCTCAAGGACGCGAGTTTACGTCCACACCTGTCTAAACATACCACTACTGTATTGCACTTTAACTCACTGGCAGTGGTCACCAGGACGTCCGTTCTTGCTCTGGAGATTTATGGAAGAACCCAGAAGTAATGATCTAAAAATAAATACCATACGTTTGTTCATGTTCTATTACAAAGGGGAATGATTTTCATTATGGTGGCGCCCTTTATGCCTTGGCGAATGGGATGAAACTAGGAAAAAAAATTGGCCGTTTACATGTCAAAACCCTACCAAGCACATATTTACAATGTTCTTCACATAGTACATTATACAGTATTAGCACCACTCTTTAAAAATAATTAATTTCAGCCAACCATCTGCAAACTTGGGGTATGGAGGTGTTTAGGTTTTTAGTGGAGTAAGGCCCATACCCCATGATGCCTACAGTAATAGTTTGGTTAAAGTTGGGGCATGCAGGTCATGAAGAATATTGTGGAGTAACATCCCTAGCCCATGATCGGTTCGGTTTAGGTCCCTATGTTATTTGTTTGTCTTTAAGAAACATTGTTGAGAGAAAAAAATAGATGCACAAATGGAGTGGATAAAGTATCCTGCTTAAGGACACAAACAACTTGATCAGTGTGGGTTTCAAACCCCCGTCCTCAGGGTTGGTAGTCAGAGCCACTATTGTTGTACCAACCGCTTCCTCACATTATACCATTGCTGCTCTTCTACTCACCTAAGCCCACATTGATGGCGCCAGCTTCCTCCAGGTAGCTGTGGATATTGCCGATGTCATTCACGTTGCCGACCTTCCTGTTCTTTTCAAGCTCCTTTCTGATTAAAAACTTGTTCACATAGTTTGGTTTACGAGTTTCCCTACATTTACAAAAAAAAATATGGTTCTTTAGAAAGCTGGTATGTGCTGTAGAAAGTATGTGTCAACTGGAAGATCAGCGAATGAATACAACCATCTAAAGTGTTCTCCTGAAGCCGTTTTAGCCGTCAATTTCACCAGTAAAAATAACTGACCAACCAGTAAAAATTATGTGTTGGTAGAATAAAAAAAAGCACATATTAAGTCTAGGTAGCCTAGGCTCGCTTTTTTCAATAAACAATCACCATTCCAGTCCAGGCTATCATTATGTATTACTGTTTTTTGAAGCCACAGAACTCCACTTAAAAGTGGCAATACCTCACGTTGCATATGCTTAACTCGCTCTATATATGGACGAATTTACCAGTAAAATTTTTCTATTGAGAGAACACTGATCTATTTCCATTGTTCATACACACACACACACAAGGGGCCGTCAGACTTTGCTATTTGGTCTGAAGGCAGGGAAAATCAGGACTAGCTCTTTTAAACCATTATAGCATCATGTCATGTGATTTACACCTGTATTCTTAAAATTAACTATTCAAACTTTGAATTAAAACTTCATCTAGTCCTAGTTGCAACTTAAACTTCTATTTGTATCATAAACAATGTAGTTGAAGTTCTAACTACGACTAAATCAAGCAATAGTTGTAGTTCAGCTGAAGACGGTGGCAAGCAACGACTATCAATCTAACCAATGAAAAGATATAACTGTGATATTATTTGTATATGATGAATTACAACTTATTAAAAAATCAAATTTTTTACACTGCCACAGATTTTTCAAAGCTTTCTGCTATTTTTAGCTACGATGAGGTGCTCTAGAAACACTCGGCTGATTGATTAATAGATCTTTTTTAGCACTACTGCCTCTATTATACTGCCCTCATGAGGCCATGTATTTCCTCCATGATGAGGTTGATTAATAGATCTTTTTCAGCTCTACTTCCACTATTATACTGCCCTCATGAGGAGCTCTAGAAAAACTCGGCTGATTGATTAATTAATAAATCTTTTTTAGCTCTACTGCCTCCATTCTACTGCCTGCTTCAAAGCTTTTGAGATTACAAGTACTTTATTGGCATTGTACATACCATATATTAAGGATTATGTTTCGTATATGTACGAAGCGTTCTGGTGACTTGCAACTGCCTAACCGTGATGAATAAGCTTGGAAGGTTATATCGACCTCGTGTGTAGTCATCTCGTCCACAGCAGTCTCAAATGATTGTTGCTCGTTGTCAGGATGGAGAAACTCAGTTTTGTTTGAAGAAGCTACACCAGTTTTGCCTGTAGATGCTAGAATGATCATATAAAATAGTGTTTATTGTTAGTTAAAAATATCTGCCCACCAAAAATATCAACTCAAACATTTAGATAAAATTTGCATTGTTCACTTAGAACTACAACTACATGTCCTCATCTTTCAATAAGTCACAGGTTGAAGAACAGATGTTTTCAATGGTTTCCAGACATTTTACTATAATATCTGCAGTGGAGGAATTTGGTTAGAGGCCAGAATAAATAAATCTACAAATCAAATCAATTCTGAAAATTAAAATAAAGAGAATAAGTAAATAAAAAATAATTTCTTAGTACAAATTAAAAGCATTACTGTAGTACATTTAGAACAAAACAAAAAAACAAATTAGACTTTTTTGTGTTTTGTTTTCATTATTTTTACCTTGTTTTACATTGTTATCCAGAACTGTATTTCCCTCAGAAATTATTAGTTTTCTTTTGGTACTTTCAGCACTTTCATCATTTTGTTGTGTATAATGGTCATTCTTGGTTGTGTTCACACAAATCTCTTTACGCTTTTCATTTTCTTCTGTCAATTTCATTAAATGATCTTCACTCATTTTTGAGTTAATATTTGTATTGCTAAAACTAGAATCAATACAGTCTGATGTTTCTTTCACCATTCTACTTAAGTCACGTTGCGAGGTTTCAAACTCCTTTACATCCACCACTCTCTGAGAATTCATTGCACTCTCTGATGCTATCGTTTCCTCTGACGCTTCAACAAAATTGTCTTGGTCTAATGATCTTGACACTTTGGGAACGACATGTGAATCTATATGTTTTTTTTCAATAGAATGCTGCTCATCATTATCAGGTGGTTTTAAAATGCATTTGTTTATAAAAAATGCTTGATCTGTCTGGTTTAAACCAGTATCATCCAGTTCTCCTGGTTTACAATTCTTTGAGTCTTGTTGATCATTATCAGACTGTTTTGAAATGCATTTGTTTATAAAAGACGCCTGATCTGTCTGGTTTAAACCAGTATCATCCCGTTCATCTGACTTGCAATTCTTTGAGTCCTGCTGAACATTATCAGACTGTTTTGAAATGCATTTGTTTATAACAGTGGTTTGATCCATCTGGTTTAAACCGGTATCTTCCAGATTTTCTGACTGGCGATTCTCTGAATCAGATACTCCACTCCTTTTACTCTTTGAGCATTGTGGAGGTAACTTTTCGAGGCACAAACGCATTTGTTTAAATGGAATCTCCTCCCCTTTAGGACTAGCTTTTCTTGATGTTAGTATATCATTTGTGTGGTGTTCTTGCTTGATAATATCAGTTACTGAAGTACCACTGTCTAAATTAACTTTGACTACTTTTACATGGACATTGTTTAATATACTCTTGTTGATATCATGAACAGAATCATTGATACTATTTTTCATACCAAAATATGAAGAGTTTATGCCTAGACGGTTGGCTTGTTCTAATCCCTCAATATTATCAAAAGCTTTTGTAGACCCATCGGAAGTATACTTCCGATGATCTGATTGGCTTGAAGGCTGTCGTCCAGACTGACCAGGGAAATCGACTTCAGAGTCAACTTCGACATCAACATCGATGTCTTCATCAGAGTCAACATTCTGCAGTTTAACTTCTTCTCCTTGTTGAACAACAGGTGTGGTTTTCAAAGGTGATTTTCCTTTCAGAGCAGAATTTTCTGTTCCATGTGTTCCTTTTCCTGGTGTTCCTATTCCAGGCATTACTTCTCCTGGTGGATTACAAGCAACGGATGTAATTTTCATCCTTTTTGGCGACTTCTTTAGTTTGACACAAGTTTCAGAAGCTCCTTCTGTCGATGCAATGGCTACTCGTAATTGGTCTTGTTTTACTTTTGGTAAAACCACTTTTATCTGCTTTTTGAGGCTTGTGTTTTGTTGAACAATTTTTACTTCTTTCTGAAAAGATTAATAAGTGAGCAATGGTTAAAATTGTGAAAACCTCAGTCAGCTAAACTGGTGGTAGCCACTGTGTGTGCGCTGAACCATGGAGATCTCTAGGTCCCCGGTTCAATTCCCATCGCTGCCTCTCCTTGTGTTTCAGCTAGAGGGCTATGCAAGTTACAATAGCACACCATCTTTCGGAAGAGACGGTAAAGCCATTGGTCCAGTGTGCATTATGGCCCATGTGCACATTAAAGAACACAGTACATTCTTAGGAAAAGAATAGGGGATTGTCTTCTGGTGTACTGCACAATCACTACCCGAAGGACTCCATGGAAGCAAGTCTCAGGACTTCCCTAAGTTGTCCTTGGTGTGTATTACACCAAAGTTTTGCATGATGGTTTTGAGTTCAAGTATGCCTTGCATTCTAATTCTGTGGGCATGCACGAACTAAATTACCAGGACAAACATCCATTATTCTTACAATTGCAAGCTTTTTCTTACTGTTTATTTGGTTAAATTGAGTTTTGCTTTAAGTTTTTATGTATTCTGTGCACCATAAAGTGATGGGTGCCACTGATTTCAAAAGGACTTCAATAAAAATTAAAATCTGAAATTGAAAGAAGATCTGGACCTGGACCTAGAGAGGTAATTGTAAAATTCTCCAAGGAGACATGTCAGTAGGGTTTGGTTTTATACCGTCACTGGACACCCCAGAATCTGCCTTGCTTATATTATTTTGCATATTTTACTGCTGTTAAAATAATTTAAAGACACTTTTTAATACTATGGAATGCTCAGTTGTCCAAATTAAACATATTTACCCTCAACATTCTAACAGCATAATTTCGGACTTGTGATGCTGTTCTGGTTGGTATCAGGTCAGCAATTTTGGTCCATTTGTTTCCATGAATTTCCTTCACAAAATAAATGATATAAATTATGAATAAAATAATCATATTTTAAAGTATTACAAAATATTATCAAATATACTTTATTGTTAGTATATGCAACCAGTTGCGGCACCATGATTTGCCCGAAAGTTTCTTGACGAGAATGCAAGTGGTCAGGCATCACTCAAAATCTCTTGGAAGTGATCCAGAAGGCATATCCCCCAGATATGCCTTCAAAAGCTTATTTCAACGGTTTTAGAGCCTACTAATGTGTAAATAATATATATCTTTCTTCTCCCCAATGAAGTGAGTTTTTCTTCCCAATGAGGGAACCTGGCTGTCAGCCCCACCCACCCCCAACTGGTGCCACCTGCCAGTGGCATATATAAAATTCATTTACCTTGATAATGCAAAATGTATTACACACAAGATATTGATCAAATTACTTTCATCATAATCAGGTGAACGATCATTATCATCATTATCAATATAATTATGTGTTCTTACCCTCCCATGATTAAACATATTTGTTTCTTCCTCTGTCCAAGGCCTTTTGGGTGTATCTGGATGCACACTACAGCTGTAAAGTAAACGTAATAGTAATCAATGATGGCAGGAGGGGGTAATTATATCCAATGCATTTTATAGAAACAGCGATTGTCTTGCACTAGGCACATGACCTGATCAGTGAAATGAATGCCCCTGGCCAACGATTATTTCCAGGATCCCCTGACTCTGTAGGAGAAAACCTGTTATGGGTCCCACCTTGGGTGACAGAATAAAATTTAAAAAATATCTCTGAATGGCTATGTACTGTACTGTCAACCATTCTCGTGGTCAGTGACAGCCAAGTGTCTTCAATGTGAAGACAGCTAGTGGAACAAATAAACATAAATCAATGATGGGAGTGAGTGTGAGGGGGAATTACTACCAATGTATTTTATAGATATCTGAAAGCCTAGTACTACAGAAAGCAAATTAGCATAGCAGGGAAGTGGAAAATTTGATCAAGGCACGGGAAGGCGGTTTGGCGCAACGATTCTTGGCCGGCAATGTGTAGTCCAATTTTGGGCGATCTACAGTTGAGGTGCAATAATCATAAATTTTAACCATAGTGGGGCTCAGGTGTTCTAGACCCTCTCTGTGGGATTCCCTTCCTGGAGCCCCTCTACCGTATTTCAATTTCATGGATCCACCACTCACCTGCTCTCGGATTTACGGAAAAGTTGATTGTTCTTCGAATGGCCTGACCTTGTATGAACTCTCTTCCCTGAGTAAAGGCTGTATCATCGAGTTAAGGAAACAACACATGCAGACTACACACAAATGTATTCAACTCACAGAATGGATGGATTGATTTATTCAGTGTAAACATCAAGGGATAACCCACCCAAAGTCTAGAAGAAGACTTATTTCCAGTGAGGTCCTTCTGGTGGTGATTGATTGGGCAGTACAGCAGAAGACAATCCCTCCTCGCAAAAAAAAAAAAAAAAGAATTATTATTAATTATATATATATATATATATAGGCCAGCCGTCTCGAAAGACGATGCTATACGCCATGAACGATGGCGTGCCTGGGCAGTGAATTTGGAGATCCTGGGTTGCCCATGCGTCAGAATCCCCCTCTATTTCCATCACTGGTGGGGTCCAAAGGAGTGCAAGGGTGCACTACGTTTGGCACCAGCTAGGACGCAGGAGAGGCTGAATGAATGGACTAGTACATCGGGGTAACCCCCTACTCTTCTCGAAAGATGCACTGGGTTCTTTAAAGTGCACACGAGCCAAATGTGTACACTGGGCCTACGGTTTAAAGTCCTTATCCGAGAAGACTTGTTCCACCTCCGGAACCATAGGCGAGCGTGCCGTTGGAACCAGCGCCGAATGTTATGGCTATAGGTAGCGGCGCCTCCCTTAACCGCTCGGCCATTCAATTATTAATTAGTAAAATGAAAATTATAAATGGTGAATCATTTAAATCTGGCATTTCCTTATAAAGTTACAGGGGTTTAAACATACAGCCTGTTTAAAGAACAGCACTTGAGATTTCAGACATTTTTTATGATTTCAGACATTTTTTTAGATCACTAAATCGTAAAAAAAAATGTTGTTTTAACATAGAAAATGGAGAAAATAACAATATACCATAATGTATAGATATAAAGATTAGCTTAGTGCAATAAAATAGATTTTGAAAATGTTGACATTCCAACATAATGAGCCATTATCTCCCAAAAACACAAGTGATTGGTTTGGCTGGTCTTCGCCACATAATATAAACAAATTATTTGAAAGCTAAAAAATCATTACGAAACCAAGTCTAAATTATTTTAAATTATATATTTACTTATTGTTTGAAAAACATACAATTATAATATAACTTTTTAATTTTACTAGCTCCGATGAGGAGCTCTAGAAATACTCTGATTAATGGCTGATTAATTAAGATTCTTTTTTTGGCTAATTAATTAATAGATTCTCTTTTATTTATGGGCGGCTGCCAATATACTCTACTGCCTCTATTATACTGCCCTCATCGGAGCTTTTAAGATTACAAGAAACTGCTTAATACTCATTTATGTCATTGTATAATATCAATGACAATATATCTGCCAATCACAGCACATTAGCCAATCATGGCTCATCTAATTTAATATCAATAACAATATGCGTGTCATTCACAACACATTAGCCAATCATGGTTCATGAATTTAATATCAATGACAATGTAAGTGTCATTCACAACATTTTAGCCAATCATGGCTGATCTAATTTAAGGATACTGTTCTTCTAAGAGCATCTTCTCAATTGTAGAACGACTTTTATGGTCGATGTCATCATGTAACACCCACTGTGGCATATTAGAGTTCATCTAGATAGAAAAAAAAAAAAAAAAAAATTGTAAATGCATATTCATATCAGGCCATTATCTCCCAAAAAATACAAGTGATTGGTTTGGCTTGTCTTCGCCACATAGTATGAACAAATTATTTGAAAGCTAAAAAATCATTACTAAACCAAGTCTAAATTATTTAAAAATATATATATATTTACTTATTGTTTGAAAAACATACAATTATAATATTATAACTTTTTCAATCTATTAGCTCCGATGAGGAGCTCTAGGAATACTCGGCCGATTGATTAATATATATTTTTTTCAGTTGATTGATTAATAGATTCCTCAGTAGGGGTAACAAGTAGCACATTGTGGGTAGTGTAGGGTGAGGGTATCACTTAAATATTGGCTATATATTTAAGCTTAAAGTGCCACCAAGATGTCAAGATAATCATATCGCCATGTCAACATCCTACAGACAAGTTGATCAGATGACAAGATCCTGGATCTAATCATGTCCAGGATCATCTAATCATCTCTTCTTAAGGATGTAGAAATAATGAGATCTGGGATCTCTCCATCTAATCATCTCTTTTAAAGAATGTAGACATGACGAGATCTATTAATTCTAAGAGTACTCTCATAACACTCTTTAATACCTGTCTCTTATACACATCTAGATGTGTATAAGAGACAGGCACTAGGCACATGACCTGATCAGTGAAATGAATGCCCCTGGCCAACGATTATTTCCAGGATCCCCTGACTCTGTAGGAGAAAACCTGTTATGGGTCCCACCTTGGGTGACAGAATAAAATTTAAAAAATATCTCTGAATGGCTATGTACTGTACTGTCAACCATTCTCGTGGTCAGTGACAGCCAAGTGTCTTCAATGTGAAGACAGCTAGTGGAACAAATAAACATAAATCAATGATGGGAGTGAGTGTGAGGGGGAATTACTACCAATGTATTTTATAGATATCTGAAAGCCTAGTACTACAGAAAGCAAATTAGCATAGCAGGGAAGTGGAAAATTTGATCAAGGCACGGGAAGGCGGTTTGGCGCAACGATTCTTGGCCGGCAATGTGTAGTCCAATTTTGGGCGATCTACAGTTGAGGTGCAATAATCATAAATATATATTGTTTATATTGTACAGTATACAACTTGCAACAGCCAATCTTGTGCATTCAATAAAGCTGATGAAGGCCAGAGGATTTGCTGAAAATTTCTTTTGAAAATACAGTGTTCAATAGTCTACAATTACATGCCTTGTTGTCATAATTTTTCGTTCCAACGACAATCTACTTCCTTCCTTTCTCTAGCTAAGATAGGTCCGAAGACAAAGTCAAAGTCTTCTTCTCTCTTGCTCAATAATCTAGACTTAGGCTAGGCTTTTAGTAGCCTACTGCTGACTGTCTTACCGCCTCAGGAACCACATAGCGTAGCCTGGTCAGTAAGACCACCAATCTAGGCCTAGCCTACATCCATTGACATTAGCCTAGCCTACCCTAGCTTACTAGTGGAATAAACACACGCACCTCGACCTATTTTTACCTAGGTAGGTCTAGGATAAGTACATCCCTAAAAATATGAGAATGGCAAAAGTCGAACAACAAAATATCTCCAAACCTGTCTCTATCTTCAACATATTCAACATCAATATCCACATCTTCTAGCGCCGCCATTTTTCAAGTACACGTTATTACTTCTTAGCATACATAAAAAGGTGTATAATTAATGTTCTGATGATGAGAAGAAGAGAAATGAAAATATGGGACGTTTTCAAAATAATTGCCAACTATACAATTACAAAAGACAGATGTTTAAAAACACATCACATCAAAAAACATCGAATTTAACTTATAAGGCCCATAAAAAAAATTATTAGTTTATCAACCTATCAAAGAATAAAAAGCTGGTGTTTGAGTTTTATTTTATTTATTTATTTACTTATTTGTTAACCCCGCCCCTATTTTAATGAAGTTCACATGTAAATCAAGGTTGAGGACACATATATAAAAAGTCGAATGGAATCAAATTTATATTTCAAAAATATGTTTTTGTTGTACCAGTAAACATATTTGCAAGACATCCTGAGCTTTTCAAGTGAAAAGAAGATGGAAAATCGACCGTATGAAATAAAAATATATGTTGATTAAAAAAAAAACTTAGTCATGTTGTAAGTCATTAGAAAATTAAACATATGATGATTAAAAACCGATTAGGCTACAAGAGTATGTAAAACCGAAGTTCACTTTGAACTATGAGATCGTCTGAATAAATGTGTTCAGTGGTGGATTGAAGGGGAGGGGAAAGTCGGTCCGGGCCGCTTAAATTGTTTTAATTTTTTTTTTTAAATGGAGATATAAAGAAAACTATATTCAAATTTTAAGCCTAATTTCCGAACATTCTAGAGGTGAAATAATCACAATTTTTCTTACCTCAGCCCCGACCATGGTGGGGCCGAGATTTCCATCTGTGAAAGTACTTCCCTGGGCCCCCTATATTTTGAATTTCTGGATCCGCTACTAGTGTATATGCTCAGATAGCAATGAGTCCAAGAACACTTTAGTGGAGATGTGCGCTTAATAAATCTTATTATTATTATTATTATTATTATTATTATTATTATGTCAGACCAAACTCGACAGTTGATTTTTACGTAGTTCTAAAAATGATCCACTGTAAATATTTAAGGGCTACGTAAATATAATCAAAGCATTAACACGGGTACCGGTAAAGTGTAACGATGATTACAGAACTAAATGTTAATGTAAATTCTATTTCTAGGATACCCAAAAATCTGTAAAAAAAAGTTTTTACTCACTGTCTTGGTGGAAGTTTAGCTGTGTCACCAACGGATAATCAACTCAAGCATTTCCTTTATACACCCAATCTACCTTCAATGTAGGCCTTTTTTTCTGTCACTGAAATTCATATGGCATTTATTTCGATTGATTTATTTGAAAAGGTACATAAAGTAATTACGAACTCGCGGCAATGTACGTACCAAATCAAATGACAATTGTAAAAGTGGTTCCAAAGAAAGGGATATGGCCGGGATATTATCGCCCAACACACCGTAATTCACTGAGAGTATTCTCAAAAATACATACATATTTCTCGCACTAAACTTTTTTTTCACAAACTAAGTTCTTCTGAACTTGGTTTCCTTGCATTATCATGTTTTCCTTCCGTTTTCTTTTGTTTATTAATATTTTACTGGGACCCCAATGGAAACGTGTTACTATTAATAATTGGGTCGTCCCAAATTTGTGTCAGTGTATGGATTCGAAACAAATACAAACAAACAAATGACATACCTCATCGAATTGGTATTAAACAGTATACTGTTAAAGAATAGGCTTAATAGCATTCCGCCGTGCCGCTAGGGGATTGAGCTCCCCCTCCCCCACACTCCCCCAAAAAATCTAGCGCCCACAATAATCGAGTCTCCCTCTCCCACCCTCTTCTCTTCCTATTCCGGTAAAAAGAACTGTTTAGTTTTTGCTCATCAAAAATGCGAATTTTCCCTCCATCCACCCCACATTATTGAAAAAAATGTATTCGAAAATTCGATGCAAAAATCAGTATGTATGCTGATGATACAGTTTTATATCATGTATCTGATGATAGGCCTATATATTATGCTGTCAACAAAATTAACATTGATCTACGAAATATAAAAAAACTGGTTAGTATGTAACAAGTTTAAATGTAAAAAAGTCTGAATGCTGTCTCTTATACACATCTAGATGTGTATAAGAGACAGATACAAATTACAGCTCCCATTGACGTATCAGTCGAGAAATACGGGTAGCTGAAGTTTTTCTCTAAAATCTGACTACGAAATCAAATCGAAATTCACGTTCCACTTCTGACTCTGAGTTGTGCTTCGCACACGCTGCTGAGGGCGGCATTCTGGGAACCCTGCGTCCAGTACATCGTTCGCTTTTCACTGCTGATCGCTGGTGATCTGCAAATTGCAATGCCAGTCTTGACAGATGACGTCGACACGCACATTCTGGCATTTCATTGGGTGAAGGTGACATAATGCCTTTACCGTACCTTTAGCAATGGAAGTGTGACTG
>NW_022756106.1:1677427-1678989 GCF_011630105.1 Anneissia japonica
ATGAGGTTTACTTGTTAAATGGTGTAATCACATCCGGTCAAAGTAGTAAGTTTTTACATGCTTTGTGTATGTTTGTATATGTTTGTATGTTTAGATTAATAATAGTGTACTGGTTACAATGATTAAGATTAACATTACCACTGTAAGAAATTATTCATGAATAATTACCATGCTGATTAATTACTGAACTATACCATGTTATACAAGCCATGATTTTAATTAATCACACAGATTAACTGTATTTTACACAATGCTGGATTCATTGACTGTTGAGTAAATATGTTATCATTTATTAATTTAATAGTTTATATATTTTATTTGTATTTTATGAGAGATTCAACTGATGTGTAGTGATTTTAATATCTACTATCTATGTTTATTCAATCTTCACAGAATTGAATGGTGTTCAATAAAACGAACTCTCATACATTAAGATCGCTTGTGATTTCTGCTTTTCTGTCCGTCCACCTCGCCACTGAATGTGTGCCTATTTTATTGGCACACTCAAAAAATTAGCAAAATTAACGACTAGGCCTACAGATCTAAACATTCATATTGTTGGTGAACGCTTGGGTGCAAAGTTGTAAACATCTAGGTGTTTATATTGATGTAGATTTATCTTGGGAGAAACAAACAGATTATGATAAAATAAAGTCATTCCTGGCTTGTATTACTGTACTTGATAAAATCCCATGTATACAACTTTAATAAATAGCCTCACATTTTGATTACTGCAATGTTGTGTGGTGTCGGGTAGAACTAATAAAACACTAAATAACAAATTACAAGTTCTCCAAAACCTGCAGCAAAGATTACTTTAAACAAAACAAAAAACAAGTAATGAATCAAGTTCCCAAGCAGTACAGGATTATAAATGGGTAAACCTTGAAACAAAACTTTTCTAATGAGGCTATTACTATGTTGAAAATACTACATGGTTTAGCGCTATCATATCTTAGGAACAGATCCACTTTAAGAAACCCACAATACAATACAAGAACAATGGATGTCTTATTATTGAAAATTAACCTAAAACTGAATATAAAAAAGGAGTTTAACGAACCATGGTGCTATGTTGTGTAATTTTAAATGGGTATATAGAAACATAAGCGCCCCTCTTGAAAAAAATTCTATAATACAGTACATCACCAGCTTAATTTTCTGCATCAGCATTCGCATCTATTCCTATAAGAATCCCTTATTTCATTTATTTCCATAAGCTCCTCTAATTTCCACTCTCTTTTCATAAGCGCCCCGTTTGAATAAGCGCCCCTCAAAAAGAGCCAAAAATATTTTATGCCCCGGGCGCTTATTCGCGTGAGTACGACCGTCCTATTTAATTTGTCATTTAATAATTTTTGTTTATGGTTCAATATTGCATATCTTGTATTTTTCTATTTTACCACTAATCGTCTTGCACGGCCTTGATGAAAAACACCTTTAGTTAACGACTTTTCCGTGTCAATAAATTAGGACCCAGACCTATTTGTTGTTGTTGTTATTGTTATTATTATTATTGTTATTATTATTATTATTATTATTATTATTATTATTATTATTAT
>NW_022756106.1:1679075-1698070 GCF_011630105.1 Anneissia japonica
TATTATTATTATTATTATTATTATTATTATTATTATATTATAGCCTCTTCCAAATTCCGTTGGAATGATCTATACAAGCACACAATTTATTGGATTTTCCTCGGGGATTTTCCCATTTTGACACGCATTTTCTCAAGGTCTTTGCCGTAGGCTTGGCCTACTACGCAACTGATATCTCAAAAGATCGTAACTTAGCGCGAAGAATCACCTCTACTGAAATTTTATTAAAGGCTTATCTATTCATCCATATTACGTAACGTGGGAGGTTGTGTTTCTCCATACATTTTTTTAACGTCTGTAGACAGAGACTAGGCTTGCACTCCGTTAGACTTTGACCCCCTTTTTGAGGGTATTCCCGATCTGGAAATTACGGAGATGTATGTATGGCAATGTAAGCTGACTTAATTTGTAGTTTTAATAACTGTTGTTCCTAATGCTTTTTTTTGATATATTAAATAACTAGTACCCGTGAATGGTAATGTATTTTTAGTAGACTAACTTAGGCCTCGGCCAAGAAGTTCCGGCATAGGCTAGGCCTAGCCTAGGCTAGCTCCCTTCCTTACCTAGCTTACTTAGGCCTAGTAGGCTAGCTAGGGCCAGGCTGCCCTACCATCAAGTTAGTCTTCTCTTGCCTAGGCCTTATGATGTATATTATGCCATGTGTTCAGTGTAGGTGTGGTGCGCTAGCCGGTGCTACACGGTTTTACATAAAGCCAAGCACTCAAACGACGGTCGTTGGCTGATGTGCTTCCATCATAGAGAACGCAATCGTTTTTTTAAGATGATACGTTCAGACTGCTATCTAGCCCTTTCTAGCGTTCGCAAGCAGTAGAGTGGGATGAATTTGTTGTACAACGCAGTGAGACTGAGTGCCCGGCTTTATGTTCTTTGATGATTTGGCTTTCATATAATCCACTTATTATCCAATAATTATGGTTTCTAATTAAGTTAATAGGCCTTTTTCACGAATCAGTAGACATATTGAAGTGATGACAAACATTGCGAATCAGCGGTGCGTAACCAACAGAAATAAGATAAGCTTTTGTGCTGATTTTCTGACATCATGTTATATAAAAAATCATAACTCCATAACGGGGCGTCGTATCCAAAATATTTTTCCAGCAAAATGTTCTTAAAAGTCTAGTCTATACCATTATATCATTGAAAAAAAATTGAAAAACGTTTTTGACCTCAGAAATCACGATGGAAAAAGAAAAGCCTATCTTACCGCTGATTCGCAATGTTTGTCATCACTTCATGATTTAATTAAAACAAACGAAAGTACCATTTCACTCACAAATACAAGAATAGGGCGACGATAAATTCACCCTTGTTATAATTCACACTAAATGCATCTGCTCGAACTGGCATCCGCTCAAAATTGGCATTCGCTAGAATTGACTGGCATTTAAAGTAGATAGGTCTAGGATGCATGCAAGTTTACTGTTGCCAATTAAAGTGAAAGACATATACTGTAATGTGTGTTTTGGAGCCAGACTTTATAGTAAGGCCTGCGCTGGGAATATATCCTCCATTCAAAAATTTAGTCTACAAATCCAAATCTGTCTGTGCATTTCAGAAAATAATAAAGGCTGATTTCCGTGCAGATTTTTGTGCCACAAATTAGGCTTTGACCTAAATATATAAACAGTGTATTATGCAGTAATTGCTATTCTGCGCACCTATTTTCCTAGCGATTTTCCATGCAAATTTGAGCTGGTTTCTGAGGTATCATCCATGCAATTAAAAAACTTTACAGTATGGTTTCGTAGAATGTTTTAAGGAAACTTATTGGTCTAAACTGCGACGAGTTTGAAACACTTATTAACCTTGATTGACCAGTGTGAGGAAGGTATGATGTTGCAGATTAAAGCCTTTCTACACAAATGTGGCCTTACCTCTGTCTAAATAATATAGTCTAGGCCTAGGGGCCTACTGCATGTATTAGTATAAAATAGGTTCACAGGTTCCACCGTAACTACCTCCCTACTGCTACTGCGTATAGGCCTACATTTGTTATTATTATAATGAAAGGTATGCCCAAGGCCTAATTTTCTGCAAAAATTTGCTAATTCAATTTAACAAAACATTTATTTTCTTCCAGTAGTAAAACAAGAATGCAAAGTTGGAAATACAAAGTAACACAAAAATCCGAAAGAACGCCAGGTCCTGAGAAGAAGTTTGCTAAACATCTTGTGATAAAGAAGCCTAAAAAAAAATAAATAAATATTTTAGAAATTCTAAACTGATTTCTAGACCTAAATTTTTGTGCAGGGGATTATTATCTGTCCAGGCCCTATTTTACACTCTGGTATAGGCATTTTTATAAAGTTAAAATATCTGTATCTTATTAATGAAAATTAATAAGATTAAAAAGATTATTTTTAAAATTTTATATATCTAATGTCTTTCTACTTTTTACAGGGATGAAGTATATTGTTTGTCCAGTTATCAATGGATGATGATGAAGAGTAGTAGACCTAGTGTTAAAGAACAACTAATGGCTTACCTTGATATGCTATGATAAAGAACTCATGCCCAAGATAACACATAAATATAGCAGTTCTACTTAGGAGACTGAAAGTACTTATATTTTTTACTCTGCAAGATGGAACCAGAATGTAAGTCCTCCATAGGCGGAGGTGGTGATCCCTCAAATGAAAATGGTTGGGACATTGGTATTGATCAATGTTCATATTTTAGAGCAGCCAGAACTGAGTTCAACCAATCAAATGCAGCGTATGAAGGCAAGAAATTGTACTCAGAAAATTTAAGGAAATATAAAGATGTGGTTGGGTCTGGTGACAATTTCAAGCCAACAAATGATAAATTTGATGATATCACATTTAGGACTAGTAACTCTTGTGAACGTTGCACAACAGATAATGCATCTTCAAGCGCCACTTTCAGGCTGCCCTCTAGCGATGGTCACTGTGCTGCTAATAACAACCTTTCAGGCTCCACCTCTGATAAACAGGATTCTCAGCAACAAGAATGGAAACAAACTTCTTGTAAATCGGAAACAACGTCAACCAAGAATAAATCAACACTATTTTTTGATCCAAAACGAATATTTGCCGACAATAATAAAGCCAAACATGAAACAGAAATATCAGATGTGCATTCACAATCATCCGATACACAATCAGATGGCGAGTTGCTAGATCTACGTGAACAGACCTTACGATTTGACGCAAAAATAAAGAAGAAACTGGAAGCTTCTGTAACCACCGACTCGACTCGTTTGAATTCCGTAAGAAAAATGAAAAATAAAAGTTCACCAAAATCAGAAGATGATAAATCTACTAATGGACAAAAAACTAATACTATTAAAGAGAATAGTTCGCCATACAAAGGAAAAGAGAAGTGTTCGTGTAAGGCCAATCTTTCTGAGAATATAACTAACGATGTTAAGTTTACATTTTCTGGGGATCAAGAAAAGCCGAACTGGAAAGGGTCAAAAGTTACTTTTGGTTGTGAGGAGACAAGCCATGGTCGCGATGGCTTCGATCAAGATCCAAAACCTCAATCCAGCAATCCTAGCGATAAAATAAATTTAGACTCAGGCAATAGGAAAAAGAATATGAAAACAGAGAGTGAAAGCTACTCAAGAAGAAAGAAGAAAGTAAAGTCCAAGTCTCAGGACCAGCAGCAAAAAGTGCCGGAAAACAATGGCAAATCTAACAGAGGGGGTAGATCGAAGAGTAAAAGGGAGTGGGATCAGGAAGCGGAATGGCCAGGACAGACGAGAGTAGATGATGAGCGTGGGAACGCAGGACAGATGGGAGCAGATAATGAGCGTAGAAACGTCAACGTGGAGGGGGAAGTAAGAGAAGAGGCAGCTGATGGTTCTGGTAGGATACTCATTTCATTCTACAATGTTAATGTTATTTTACTAGTATTGATTGCAATTGCATAATAGTCTCCCTTAGGTGGTCTTTAATTGGAGGGGTGTTTAATTACTGTAGATGGAGACCTGTATCCATTTAAAAACACATCACAGGCAATCCCAACCACATGTCTTTTTGTCTGTAAGTGTCAGTTTGTTTGGTCAAACAATATCTGATAATGTATGTCTGGTCAAACAAATTGTATGCATGTCTCCCTCTAATTAAGGACATTTCCAATTAAAGTCCCAAATCAACAACTATCACAACAACTATAATGAGAGACCAAACCTGCTAAACACCATGGAAACCTGGGTCCCAAAAGTGGTCTTTAATTGGAGAGAGACCTATACATCCCCCGATACATCCCTATAAGTCAGAAAATGTTTTCTTCAGCAGTTGTTGGTTTAACTTTTTTAATAGAGCCCCTAAAATATGTTTTCCTTAATTGTCAAATAGATATATTTTAAATTTGTGTAATTAGGTCTATTTTTTTGCAGAGAATGCAGTATGGAAGACTCCTGCTTCTTGCTTCCATGGTTACCAAAATCAATAAAGAATCAAATATGAATTTTGAAATAGTGTATGAGAATTGCTTCTTCAGACCAGCTTCGCTAATTAATTGATATAAAAAATATATAAATTCATATTTATGTGTTTTATTTTTTGGTTTGCAGGTGACGCATTGCAACAGCTTTTCTTTGGAATTCTCAAGACGCTGGTCTGGTTCCTTAGCTTTTTATTTTTCCTTTTTCTGGTGCTGCTTTCTTTTACTATAAATATGTAAGTAATGGGTTTTCATAGTTGAGCGAGGGCTATATGAGTTTGCTTTGAAAATGATTACATAATAATTTTTAACTTTTGTTGTTTTAAAGTGCCAAGAGGTGGATTGTGTACACAATAGTATTTCTGAAGATGATGGTGGGGTGGATAAGGCGGAAGGACACATCACACAATGGCGGACAAAATGGAGGCTCGCTATCCTTTGAAGATATTCAAGGGATGCTAAACCTCGGTCCATCGGAGAATATAGAACTACCCACGGAAGGTATAAGAAACTGTCTGAATAATTAAAAGAAGTTGTGGTGGTTAGCAACCAGCCTTTTAGTCATAAGATACTGGGTTCAAATCCTAAGACTTATAAACTCAAATTGCTAAGCCTTATAATGAGACTTAGGTTAGGTTGACACTAGAGCCCTAGTATCTGCATCGGGAGCTAGCCGTTAGCATCCGTGTGAGATTGCCTGAATGGTTAGCGCTAACTGTTACCAGGATCTGAATACGCAAACGGTTAGCGAGTGCTATCGGTCTATCATTAACCAATCACACGTACGCATTTCTTTTTGGCCAGTGATCCCACTGATACCTGGGTCATTAGCTGGTGTGTGTGAAATTATCCTGAGATTAAAGAGTATCGCAAGCTGTGACTGGCGAGTCAGTAGCCAATGTGATTTCATTACGCCGTGATGTGATGATGCGTTGCACGACAGACCGTTTTCAATAACGATCTGCTCAGACTGTCAGCAATGTAGCATTCCGTCCGAGCAGGCACTCTCAAAAAGCAAAGATGAAATCCTTAATCGACCAGCCAAGTGTACCCTAAGTAGAAGTAGCAAACAATGCAAATAAATAAATGGCTAAAAATGGTCGGCTCTAGATACCCTCTTTTTTTCATAGGTAAACAGGCAGTTCAAAGGTTACTGAAGTGCAATGCTGCGGACCCGTATGCAGTACTTGGCGTAACTTCTGACGCTACAGATGACACCATCAAGAGGTACTACCGAAAGCAATGCATGATGGTTCATCCCGACAAGGTAGTTTCTCAAATTTGTTGTATGCCCATATTTAGTCATGATGTGCCTATGTATGGTCATGATAATGTGATGTCATTAGCCATATTTAGGCATGTCAAAAATAAAATTTGATAACCTGGACAAGTCTTAATGCGCTGTGTATTGAAGAAAAAACAATTAGAAGAATGTTGATTTTTTTTTTTCAAATAAAAAATTAAAATGAAATTTGTGTATATTATATTATTTATAAATTTTATGTTTGAAAGGTCTTCAGAGGGTTCAAGAAATTGTTACTTAACAAAAAAATTGTTGGTGAGAAGAATATTACAGATAAAAAAAAATACTTTGGCTCTATATGTTTATCTTTTTGCCATTGTTTTTGTAGAATACGATGACTGGTGCTGAGGAGGCCTTCAAAATTTTGGGAAGTGCATTTGAAATTATCGGTGAACCAGTACGATAGTATTTTCTATAATTTACATCTTGCAGCATAGATATTGAACAAATTTTATATTCATTTATTATTTAATGTATCCTATCTGTTATTACCTTCATTTTAAAACTTGGTTCTCTCATCAGCGGAAGCGATGTTGAGGTGCGGGTGGAGGGGAGGATAAATATTGAAACTGGGGTCTCTGGATGTTATGACAATGTTGTCTGACTAAACATAAGTCACTAATAATGCCTACCTGCTAGGATCAGTGGTGGATTCAAGGGGTGGGGGCCCTTAAGTATAATAGAGAAAGATTAAAATTATATTCAAATCTTAGTCTGAGAGTGCCATATCTGGCCATCCAGAGGTGCCATTATCATAGATTTACATGCATCAGCCCCATCCATGGTGGGGCTGAGGTGGTCTGGGCCCTCCATATGTGTGAGTCCCTTCCTGGGCCCTCTCTATTTCAAATTCCTGGATCAGAGGATTGACAGATAGTGTGCAGAAAATAGCTTGCAAGAGCAACAATTACTAACTAGTAAAATCCTTGATGGGGGTGGGGCTGAAATTACTTGACGAATTTAACTCCTGAATTACCAGATTCATATTTTTATTTGTTCTGATTTATTCTCTTCCACTAGACGAAGCGTGCTGAATTTCATCGAGCCATTACAGAGAGCGCTCAGAAGGAAATGTTCCATGTGAGTATAAGTATTATCATTTCATAAATCATTTACCCCTTGTATATATTGAAATTGCACATATCTTCCCTAAATGTGTTAGGGGTTTCCTCATCAACATTAATCCATTTATGGATCATTTAAAATTTTAGATCATGTTTGAGCTGAACATAAACTCAAACCACAGATTCTGTCTGATCACTTCTACTAAGATATGAGGCTAATTTCAGCCAAGGAAGTTAGCCTAGTTTTTTTGGGTCCGCCTAACTATTACTATCTGTTATCAATATTCATATTTCTTTGGTCAACAGAAAGAGTTTGCTGAGCAGTTGAGGAAAATGCAAGAGGTCTTTGAGGTATTTTAATTCTTATAGCATCACTATATAATAACAAAACCCTAAAATATAATATGAGAAAAGCGGTAAATGTTTCAGTAAGCAGAGAAAAATTAAAGATCCTTTTGTTGACTGTATTGTAGCACTAACTTGCAAGTGGTACGTATATAGCGTTTATTACAAATTCTTGTAGTACACCCCCCCCCCCTCACTGGAAAAGTTTAAAGCAAAGAAGTAGAAAGTACTTAAAAATCACTTCATGTCACCTTATTTTGCGAGGTAGCTCCCCCACACTGAATCATCCAGCCCCCACCCATCATCATCTTCCCCATTTCAAGACTATAATATATATATATCACTGCTAAAATGGTGCCATGTACTTTACCTGATTTGTTGCAGCACATTGACATTTAACCTGTCTTATTTCAGGAAAGGGCAAATACAATACGTTGTTTAGTGTGTGGAGGCAAGCATTTAAGATATTTGACAGACCGTTCCCCTTATTCTGCAAGATACTGTGCAAAGCATGATACTAGGCACCACGCAACAGATGTAAGTAGACCCAGCATAATACTCCCCTCCCCCCTCTAGTGGCCAGAGTGACACACACCTGTATATCTGTTATTTCATTTTGTCATTTCACGAGTGCCAAAGATATGCCAATCAGCGAACTTAATCATTAATGCGAACTTAATGAACCAGTACACCAGGGTAACCCCCAACTCTTCTCAAAGCATGTACTGGTTTCTTTAAAGTGCACATGGGACAAATGCATACACTGGGCCCACAGTTTAAAGTCCTTATCCGAGAAGACTTGTTCCACCACTGGAACCATTGGGGAGTGAGCCATTGGCCATTTTTATACACAGTAATATTTTTGTTAATGGATTTTATATCTGAAATAAATTAATGAAAAAAATTGATGAATGAACAAATGGACAAAGAAATGATACAATGAACAAATTGTTATATATATGGATAAGCAAATTAATAAACATATTACTCATTATTGTCTCAAAACTCAAAATGCATTAAATATATTTAAAACATAATTATGTGCAACCCTGGATGTTATTTACCATAATCTTGAGTTCAAGTTTTATAACACCATGGTGGAGCTGAGGTTACAAAATCTTGTCTGCGGCATGTCTAGATGTTCAGAAATGGCACAACCTTACCACTTTGCCGTAAATGATTGCATTATGGAACGCAAAAATTTAGTACAAACAAAATGCATTTGAGTAAAAACTTTTCCCTCACACACACTTTGGTCAATTAATGAATTAATAACTGGTTAACTTTTATTGTTGTTTGCAGGGTGATATCTGGGCCGAGTCCTCACACCTTGGATTCCGTTGGCATTACTTTACATGTACAGGACACCAGATATATGATGTCACAGAGTGGGCAAAGTGCCAGGTTAGTAGATGTATCACAGCATCAGAAAGATAATTTACATAATTCATGCAAATTTATGCAGACTTGTCAAGTCATGGCATCAAAGCATTCCCACTAGGTGGTCCATCATTCCCTGACAGATATGCCATACTACCTCAACTCCACTATTAATTTGGTGGTGGGGGAAATCAGGTTGGGTTTTTTTTTTTTTATCATCATTGCTGCTAATAGGAATTTATTGAACACCTTTACCTGGGAATACAAAGAGCTAAAGGATAGCAAATTTAGAAAGTATGATGTGTGATTTGTCGGAGGGAAATTATGAATTTAATCATCATTGGTTTTCTATTCTTTAGGATATGAGACTGATGCAGAGTAACGCCCACGAAGTGCGATACCGATTTGACACCAGGCGACAACATCGTCAACGTACTGCACCACCACCGCCAAATTTTGAGTGAGTATCATTTACCGTTTGTGGGAAGCTACTAGTGGAGATCACAGACAACAATACAATACGTACATCCTGCTAGGTATCTATTGTAGACTTCTGTTTGAAGAGCCAAACACATATAAAGTGCTCTGCTTATAGACAAAAACTAGTGGGATTAATCTATCGTTGGACCAAGCCAATCACCCGTCTGCCACGACTCCTCAGACCAAAAGAAGAAAAGTAATCTTTTTTTGCAGAGCAGCTAAATATTTCCTAGTTATTCTAAGCACCAGGGACTTTTTGACAATTCCCCTACAGTAAATTTTGCCGGAAATTGTCTGCCAACTTTTGCCTCTCTGATCGCATGCATCTCAACCTCTGAATTCAACTTTTAAACTTCTATCTATGATTTTGTTCCAGGGATGCGTTTTGGGACGAGTTTTTACGTCAGACGTGCAACATGGACCAACCTACAAGAAACCAAAGTGCAAACCCTAACAACCAACAACGCAAACAACATAAGAAGAAACACAGGAAGAAAAAAGGTTTTTAAATGAATAATTAGCATCAAAGATGTAATTGTTAATTTTACTTTGCTTCCATGTTAACAATTTGTAAAGTTGCCTTTTACTGTTATTGGTTGCTAGGGCAAGCCAGGGTGATTAAATAGGGGCAGGGTGGAGGGGGGCCCTGGGTGCAGGAATTAAAGATATACCTAGATGAAACCAATATGGGCCTAGGTGAAACAGGTATGGGCCTAGGTGAAACCAGTATGAGCCGTAGTAAGCTACAACTTGTAATCTTTTTAGTAATAATATCTTCCATAATGGGTGGTGCTGAAATTAAAATCTTGTAATTTTGACCTACAGAATACTGAAGCTGTTAATATATTTAAGTATACAACTATTATTTGAAATAAATTACTGGACTACAACATGCATGGAGAATATATACAGAATGTGGACTGGAAGTTTAATAAATATTATAAAGCTAAGGAGTCTTTAAAAGTAAATATTTAAGAATAATTTAGTTGATATTAATTGAAAGCTAGGGGGTCTGATATCATGAAAGCTATTTATCAAATTATAAGGTATACTCTATAAATTTCCAGATTACTGTTTTTTTTGTGCAAAATTCATCAGTTAATTAAATGTAAGTACATAAGACAACATTGCAGAAACATTTAAAATGTACTGTACAGACATTTACTGTAAAACTTCCAATAATAACCCTGGGTTACTATTAATAAAATTAATGTTGGCACTTGAAAATTATAAACCCCAGCTTTTCACATCAGGAAATAATACAAATATATAACTACAGTAACATGTGTAACATTTTATTAAAAAATAGGTTTGCTTCTCATCTTTTGATTTGAATATACAGTATATATATGTTTTTGTCTATAGTTTTGGTACTCTAATTGTAACACCATGGATTATTATTAAAGTAGTGTGTTGTTATTATAGATTTACTATTGGAGGGGGTTACTAATAGAGAAATGGGTTATTATTTGAAGTTTTACGGTAGTACTAAATACATAAAACTACAAATTCATAACTGCATAGTTTAAAAAAATGTTTGCTAAAATGATAAAAATATGTTTATAATAGGTCTATTTGGTTTTAAGTTTAAACTTTGGAGTATGGCATTATTATTTATTGTTTTACTGTTAAAATATATCATACAAACATCTGTGTATTATATTAATATACAGCATGTCATGAGTATTAAATTCTCTATGAATTGCCTCTGTAAGTTGTCATAAACAGCTATTATTTCATCTGTTTACAACTTACATAATTGCTACATGATGCATTGTTTAGATAAGATTTTTTTGATGGACAAGTAATTGTTGAATTAAATTTTGTTTGAATGTAGGTTAATACTACTATGTTCCTTGCACCAACACATCATGTGGCAAATACAAGCCAAAACCATTCACTCGTTGCCAATCATGCCAAAACATACTGGCATGTCAATTTTTTTTTAATGTTTGATGGAACTAAACTAATGTTTATATATCTATACATCATGCAGTGTTGTTATTTTCTCCATTCTTGATGTTAAAACAACAATTTGGTGATGGTTTCTGCCCAAAATTGTAAACTTCGGATGCTGGTTTCTCTATACAGTACTGTACTGTTCTTTAAACAGCTGCATGCATAAAAAATATAAGTGAAAAATTATGTTTTCCAAAATAGTTGTTCAAAGTATATAATTAATATTGAGTTATAAACAAATTTCCATTTAAGTGCATGTTGAACTTTGAAGCCACTGAGGGCAGCAAATACAAATACAAATGTTATGGTGCAATAGAGAGCAGCATATCAAGGAATGGGGTGACGGGGAGCTAGCTTGCAAAATAAGGTGATCTTTATCTACTTGAGCATGATTTTTGCCTCATAAATTTTCAAGTGGGGTTAGGCACCTGGGGAGCATGCTTTTTTAGAGGAGTGTCCCCCATGCCCTCCCCTAGATACACCACTGCTGCAGTGGTGGTTCTCCGTATCTTCTAATCACTCTAGAATTTTTATAATTGCATTTTATGTTCTAAAGGAAGGAAAATGTATTTTAGGTATGCCTATAAAGTAATAATCAGTACTCCATGCTGATTGGCTGACAGATCAGCTAACACTTTGTGTCCACCAATCCTGAATATTGTTATATTGCCAATATGTCTTCTCAAAACTTTCTTTTAATTATGCTTTATATGGATCACTTTTGGTTAAAATACAAAAATAATATATGTCTTCTTTTGTTTTTGGTAATATGTTGAATTATAAAGTTGGATGTGAATATATTTTGTTGATATCACTTGATAAGAAATGGAATGACAACAATCATGAAAATTATAAATAAAACTTGGCAAAACGTTGAAATTAATGTAACTTGCCTCTCCTCTTTCTTATAACAATTTACTATTATCATCATCATCATCATCACTATTATGTGTATTGTAATTAAGTTAGTTACTGGATAATAACATTATTATTAATATTATCACCATCATTAAATTTGTATAAATTACATTATTATTATTATTGTAATTTAGTTACCAAAATCTGTTTTCAGGCCTGCCTCCTTGGTTTCAGCATTTGTTTATATGGAAATAAATTTGAATCATTTGAAAATTAGCTCTATACTACACTACAAAGAAAAAACAGAAAGAGTCAACAGAATTACATATTTTTTTTTGTTTTAATTGAAAACAAAAATCATCTAAAAACTATAATTTCTTAGAGAATATCAATCAGTGGAATAAAAGTTGCAATCAGTTGCAGTGCCAGATATTTTTCCGACAAGGGGTCGAAGGTCCCTGGCAAGCAGGTTTTAAGAATATGCCTAGGAATGCCCGGAAATGGCACTCTCAGACTGCAAATATGCTTTACAAACAGCGTTTTCCAGATGTAATGATTGGCTCCTTCCTTGACAGCGCTAGGGTTTCTTTAAGGGGGTCTGGTAGCCACCTGAACCCCACTGGCACTGCCACTGTTGGTTATATTGTATCATAGTAAAACAAGGTACTGTATTTTAATTGGTAATATATATAGATATTTAAAATCCACTGTACCATGTGGAAGGCTCTGTCCACACTCACACCATATATGGTCATGATGTGCCTATATATGGTCATGATGAGATGTCATTCAGGCATGTCACATGTTTTTGTCAAATAGAATTTGAGTCTGGACAGGCCTTACGTCCACACTATCAAATTTTCTTTGACAACGTAACTGTTGTATGCCCATATATAGTCATGATATGCCTATATATGGTCATGATGTGATGTCATTGACCATATTTAGGCATGTCACATAGAAAAGAATTTGATAGTCTGGAGTGAGAGTGTCAACTTTGAACATCCCTTGACTAAACTGCCTGTTATATCTTGGCTACAAGCCCTGTATAATGTATCTGCTATTCAATATCGATATACTGCTTTATTACTATACCTCATTAATGTTAATTAGGTAATAACATTTCATTGGTCAATTCCACCCAAAAATGATACCCAAAATCGACTGCCACACCCCTGCCAGTGTGAACCGTTAAACTGCGTACTTCGGATGATTGGGCCTACCTCACTGAGCTTGGCCTCGGTAAGTAGTCTCAATCATCCAGCACTTCAGGAAGTAGAATTTACTACTTGGTCAAACCATGTTGTATTATACAACTGTACCTGTTACATGATTTTACAGGATTATCTATATTCATAATCATATACATTCATAATCATATCTATATTTCATGTGATCACAGTATGACGAAAATATGTTAGGTACTTTTTCCATGCAGCAACATCTTGTGGGTACAAATTGCATTTAATATAGTACATTTTTAAGTGCATTTATTATAAAACGTTAAAATACATAACAGTGAATACATTTTATACCGAGTTCTTTCATGTTATTGTCAACATTTGACAATAATACTTTTAATACCAAATAAAATAAATTCATTTGTTTTTCATATATATTTCAAGACCAATATATTTTAAACTGGCACTTAACATGATTATATATATTTGTCAATTGGTGCTTTTCATATTTTTAGTGAACCCTCACACCACCATAAAATGAGTTTTGTTCCACGCAAGACCAAAAAGATAATATTGCCATCAGCTCAACATTATATTTTGATTCATATACAGTGGCGGATTCAAGGAGAGGGGAAAGCCAGACCAGTACCGCTTAAAAACCATTTTTTTTTAAATAGATAAAAAAAAAAAAAATTAAATTCAAATTTAAGTCTGAGAGTAATAATAATACAATTTCTTACCCCAGCCCCAACGAAGGGCTTCCATCTGTGGAAGTCCCTCCCTCAAGGTTCCTCCCTGGGTCCCCTTTCTAGTTTGAATTCCTAGATCCGCCACTGATCTAACATTAATCATATATCTTAACATAAAAAGCAGCTTTAAAAATAGGCTGCACATTAAACATTACGAGTATAGTATTTAAGCTGCTTTAAGTTTCATTTTGAGTTGACGAAAAGAGTCAAATGCTTAATACCCAAACTCCTAAAAAAATATGAAATCCCATTTTCTCTAATATACCACTACCAGAGCAAGACTGATTTTGTCTTAGAGGGCCACAAAAGTTTTCTTCTATATATGGAAATCTTTAAATAATTTGTTATACAGCATGAATAACGGAATAACATATCAAGAGATATTACTTCCTTCCATCAGAAAAGTGTACACCTCATGTTTTAGAAAAAATTTATATGTATAATGTTTTTATGATCATGCAATTCATGTCTTCTAGTTAGAGTTATATATACTTATATATAAATTATATACTTTTGGAAATATAACTGTTATATATTTTCCTCAACTAAGAATTTTGATTCAAGATTCAAGATTTTATTTGCAATATGAGTCAAAACAAGTTATAAAATTCCAGTCAACCGAAAGCATCAACAACAAGATTTTGTTTATGCAAAAAAACAAGATAATGGTTTTGTGTATAGCAACTGTAAAGTTGTAGGAGAGTGGGGCGAGTAGAAAAAAATGCGCAATATTCTGCGTTTGAATGTGACGGCAAGGTTGGTGAATACAATTATCTTTTTTGGTTATTTCTTCATTACTGAAAATTCGACTTGATAATACTAAAATAATCAGAGGAAGATTATACTGTGTGGGGGAAGTGAAGGGGACATTATAGACCGCAGCAACATCCCCACCCTGTTTTTGAAACCCTGTACAATTAAAAAATAACAAAAAAAAGGCCTAACTTCTATTTTATTTAAAAAAAAAAACTTTGTTAAAATATTTAAAATGCAAGGATTTTGTTAATACAAGTTAAAAGTTAAAAATGCAAAAAATTATATTCTCTGATGCTATTATTTTATCATTTTAATTTTTTTCATGATTTACACTCTACTTAATTAAATTTTAATCACAATGATAAGTGACAACCTTCACCAATCATCAAACTTGTCTTTCTTAATTTAATACATTCTCTATTCTAGTAAAAACTGTTTAAAGTTAACAATAACAAAAACATATTAAAATATGTCACAATTATTTTACAGAACAATGCGTAAATAATATACAGTAATTATTTACATATATTATACAAAAGATATATTAGGGCAACAGAAATTTTCTATAAAACATTATTACGGGTGGGTAATTGCTCAAGTCCCATATTAATTACATGGTAATTGAATAATTACCATGTTAATTAAATGGTAGTCTTCCAATATACTATATCAAACACTATTGCACAACACAGCAAAAATTAACCACTAAATCAAATTAATGAACACTGAAAATAAGAGACATCAAAATTATTATTTTTTAAATATTTACATCTTTAAAAATCTTGTGAGATGGGTAGATTGAAAGAGAATTAAAAAATAAAATATCACTTCAAAGCATTGATGTGATTGGTATTTTTACAGAAAAATATGTATTACAATACAATTAATTTAGAGTCCAATCAAAAAGTGGGTACTGTAAAGAATTTCTATTGCTTCACTAGTGCGACACTGATTTTGTTGATAAATTTCCATTATTTTTTTGGTTCATTCTGGTTATTTTGAAGCGCTGCCCGTTGCCGTTCTTTGATGCCTCGGCGGTGTAATCTATTGAACCGCTACTGATGCTACGCTTATACTGAGGTCCCCGGCCTGGTGTCGCACCAACCGCTGATCTATTGTTGTAGCTTGTCCGAAGAGATAATCTGGAGCTGCCGTTGAATTTTGGCAAGGAGGACGGGGACACTGGACTACGCTGCGCAGATGTCGTCCTCTTTTTCAGCTGCTGTTTCTGCTGGCTGGGCCTCGGAATGAGAGGTTTGATGAGCGGTGCACGGCTGTTCGGACTCTGCGAGCGACTTCGGTAGCTAGTGGGAACAGGAAGTTTGGAGGGCGGTGTTACTTTGGTTGGAGATGAAAGCGAAGTGAGTTGATCGAGTGCTGATAAGCTAGCACTAGCTGTGACTGCCCTCTCGGGGCTAGAGGAAGCATGACGGTGATGATGAAATTGAGGACTACATAATGGAAAAAAGACACAAACAAACAATGTAGATGACATATACAAGAAGACAAATGCACTGACAAAACATAAACAAAATATGAAGCCGTTATTATAATTATTTATAATATAATAATAAACTAGTATTTTGTATTTGGCTTCAGGTTTTGTTCATATATGAAATGGAATACACAAAGTCAGCTCAAAACCTATTATATTCCCTTTAACCCACTCCACTCAATGTCTCCTTAAATTTGATTATTAGATATTAAAGGAAACATTTTTGAAATTAATTGAAATTACATTATTTAGAATATCATGCAATTTTTTGGCATAAATAAATGCAAATAATGAGAAATTAATTCAGTGCCAAAAGGAGATTATATTTAAAAAAAATATCATTGATAAATGGTGTACAAATCTTTATACAGTATTTAAAAAAATGTTCATTGATAAATGGTTTACAAATCTAATAAAAGAAGGTAGTGGAGAGGGGTAATGGGGAGGGGGGGTGGGGGGGGGGTAGTAATGAGCCAACAACATTGAGGTACATGCAACTCTACATGACAATCATGTATTTTTGTGACAAATTTGTGTGATATGCCATGTATGGACATGATAATGTCATATCCAAACATGGGCAAATCACAATTCATTGTCACAAAATGTAGACAGTGTGGAAAGAACCTAAGAAATGGGAATATCTCAATGACTGACAATTAAACAGTTTCATTCAAGTATACATGATATTACAAAAAGAGGTAGAATAAAACAAGGATAAAATCCGGAGAAGTGTTTTAAGCATTTGTCCTGAATAAGATGTACTTAATCAATTTATTTCACTATGGTAATACCCATCAGTCACATTAAAAATATTTAAATTTGTTTTACTATTTTAGCCACCAATGGAAGTTGTCTTTACTAAGTCATATATTATTAGTATCTTGTCATAATTCATTCTCAGTGACGGTGCCAGCGTCTGAAATCTGGGAAGGGGAGGGGGGGGCAAGGTAAAATTTTAGAGGACAATATGCTGGGGTGGTACAGGGAGCGAAGCACCCGAAAAAATGACAATTTAGAAGTTTCAGAGGCTTATATAATCAATTTATAAATACATAGTTTACTAATATGTACAGTAGAAAATACATATCATTTCTTTTTCTCCCCACGAATTGTGGTTTTTCTTCATTTTTTTTGGGGTGGGGGGAGAGAGAGAAACTGGAGGGGGAGGTAAGAAAGTTGCTTGGGTAAAATTCACCCCATGGCGCCACCACTGTTTATTCTTCTTTAAGGGTCCCAAATGATCGGCTTCTGCTGGATAGTTCACCCTCTTTAAATATGGTTCAAAATAAATTTAAAACATACACTAATAATAAATCTCCATTTGATCCTATGATATGAAAGAATTACTATTTATATTATAAGAGTGATGAAAATTATGAAAATTCTCCAAAATTATATGGATGAAGATTTGCACAAAATAAGCTAATTAGTAGGGATGGATTTGACAAGTTAAACATTGAAAATTAAATTGGCAGAGCATTAATAATTGCCAGAAAATTCTTCCACAATGAACAAGAGTGAAATGCCCAATAAGGAGAATAAAACAGTAGTATAACGCAGTTGGTTAAAACTCGCGGCAAACCCTGTGTGTGCACCATGGAGATGTTTGTGTCCTTGAATCTATAATACAGTACAGTACTAGTGTTAGCCATAAATATAGGCTGGCGGGCTAAAGCAATTTTGTTTAAAGATGAGGGTCGCACGCCAACCTATGACATTTTAAGGTGGAAATTTTTCTTTTCCATAGCGCTTGTAAAAACCTTTAAGTACTGCATTTTCCCAATTTATGTTACATTTTAACATTACCCTTTACAGATGGTCACTCAGTAGATGGTATGCCGTCCCCCATAGGGTTTTTAATATATTTTCGCCACAAAAAAATTGTTGGGCCAAACTTTGACTAATGTTGCAGAATGGGTGAACATAAAGCTACTAAACCTCGCGGACCACACCCATATTTAGTAAATTTACGTTGCAAGTTATCAGTTTTAACCTTTAACCTTCACAAGGATGAATACAGTACAACAAAAAACTCATATTTGCTAGCTTAAGGTACATGGAACAAAGCAGTGGGAAATGTAATGCCACAAAAGAGAATAAATACATTATATATTCTTATGGCGACAACAAACTTGACACTGTCAGATGTCTTAATTTCTTATCAAATAATGCTGTAATTTTTAGTTATTTATTAAAATAGAATTCTCTACACGCTTCTTAATATATTTAATTATATTATAATATTATTTAATATACTTTTTAATTAAAAATATGAGATACTATAAATATACAAATAGACACATGCTACTTATATGCTATAGATTAATTAAAACAGACTAGTTAATTATATTAGAGTATATAATTAAAAATGTTATTAAATTTAATTAGAAATTAATAAAATTCTCAGCCTAGTTATTTAATGTAGTTTTTAATATAAAAAAAATATACTATAGATATATAAATGGATATAATAGATAAATGAATACATGCTGACTTATTAATTAAAAATTTTTAATAAATTTGGTAAAATGAATTTTATATATATGCTGCTTTAATTGATGCAAATCATCTCAATAATAAAGGATTTCTTATTGCTCACACCTCTTAAATTGTTAACACTTTTTAAAATTAAAAAGCATAATGTAACCCACACCATTGCATTAGTTTTGTTAATATGCTATTTAAATTAGAATATTTGATGAATCCATAACCAAAATCATGAATTAATATTAATTATATTATGGATGAATGCTAATTATGATATTATTTCAAGCCAAGATATTGAATTTGTATGTGTATTAGTATAAAAATTATTAAGGAATAAGCATTTATTAAGTACAGTTAGTATAAATACATTAGTGCAGATATGTAAATTTTCTATTTATTAATTTCAGTACTATAGTTATTAAATAATTTAATATATTCTTTATGTTTTTGAAAATGTTCTCACAATATATTTCATAACTACTATTGTTCTAAGTATTATAT
>NW_022756106.1:1699054-1706808 GCF_011630105.1 Anneissia japonica
TTGAAAATAATTTCAATAAGATATACAATACCTGTCTCTTATACACATCTAGATGTGTATAAGAGACAGCTGTTATAGACATCATGCTTAAATTACAGCTACACATGCCAAGTTAAATCTCTCGTTTTACTTACGATCTTTGCCGAGCAAGAAAACAAAAATATAAGAATATTCAAAAATAAGTATATTTTTAAATGCATCGTTAGTGTTCATTCATTTTAGATCAGTTAAATTAAAAATTTTTTTAATTGGGAAAGCAGTATCATAATATTTGATCAAACATTGAGGTTGTTTCTGATAAAGTACGCAAAATGTGTGTCAACATTTAATATAAAGTCAGACATCATCAGACTAAATCTGAATAAATACGTCTGTTGAGTCTGAAAGCCAAATATGACATATATATATATATATATATATATATAGTGTAACCCTGTTTGAAATGTTTGATTAGTTAGTGGGGGTGGTAGGGAAGCAGGGAGAGAGAATTTTGGTTGAATGTAAATTATATGCTTTTATTTGTCACTAACCTCTAAAAATATGGACTATATACGTAAACAGTCTGGTAATAAACGCCTACATTTAATTTCATACAAATGCTAAATTTTCCCTTAAATTTATCTTTATTAAAATGTATAATAGTTTAGTAGAATGAATTACTTTTATTCGTTCATTTATAAACAGTTTTTTTTTATATTTCTTTAGTAGAAACTGTCTATGTTTTGTTTTTCACGTGTTTCTAATTTCCCAGCATCCTTTGCATAAGGCCCTTGATATTTCAGACTTGAAAACGCTGACCTTACAAGCAAACAGGAAGTTGTCGCTTGATTGGCAAGCCTGCGCCTTTGATTCGTTTTAACGTGAAGTTGTAATGATAAAGCATCCTCGTCTTCACCCGAGCTCCTCACATAGGACGCATGTTTTAAGGAGCAGAAATCTAGGCCAAACAGGAGGCTCGAAGCCTTCACCTCTGACAAGGTGAAGATAATCTAGGCCACTACTTTCAGCCTAACATTAAACTAGCATACAACATTTAATTTGTTTCAGATAAGTGATTAGAAAAACAAGAACGATAATGAGTGATTATACAGATAGGATTTTAGGATCCTACTAGTCACCATTACAATCCATTTTAGCTTTGTAATAACATCACAATTTACAATGAGAGGTCAAGCAATATAACTTTTTTTAGGATATCAAATGTGACATTTAAAAATTAGTTTTGCACCTCACATGTAAAGTTTTGCTTGAAAAAAGATTAAATTTGCAATAACCCATCATGATACATCTCATTTTTTGCAATCAACTTTACAAGAATATTATCCCTTCGACAAAAAAATGAACAGTATTGAAGACGTATGATTGCCAAAATTCATTTTTACTTCTTTCGGATTTAAAATAAATTTTCTTTCATAAGATTTACACCCTAAAAAATATAGAGTAATTAGGGCCAGAAAGTTCAAAAGTTAAAAAGCGGTTGATTCAATAGGCATGTATCAGAAACTCTTTGTGAGTTATCAAAATTATTGTTTTAATATACAAAACAAACACTCAATAAAGACCAGATTTAAGGAGAGATAAGCATCCGCTAGCCCATAACAAAACTTAAATTGAATGGAACAGGTGTGACTCCAGCCTCGGCCTAAAGACAGGGAGATGGTGAGTCAGGTATGGCCGCTGAAAAGGCATTCCTCGGGTTTAGGTGAACAATCAAGTGTGATCGTTTCGCATTAGACGTTGGATGGCACAGAGGATTGTTGGATTGCCTTTCGGGTAATCGAAGTACTGTAGTAACCATGGTCACTTAATATTTGCTACAATATGGAGATTTTGCAACCTCACGCCAATGAATACGTCATTATTATCATTCGTGCCTATAACATTCTTGACAATATTCTGTATGAGCTGAATATGATCCTTGTTACATGCAAAAGGCATGAATTGCCTACATTGTGAAAGATATGCTACGCATATCTAGTCCTTGGTGCATGGCAGGTTTTATTCCCTAATATGGGGAGAGGAGAATATCAATATTCTTTTTAATATTAATTAATCAACTTTATTTTCAAAACATTTTATAATTTCTTATCTTTGTACATTGTAAATTAATTGTTTTTTTCCTCTTTTCATTCTCTTTTTTAATTTATATTATGTTTACTGTACTAAATCAGAACCTCTTGGGAGACTAGTACTTAAATTGTATCGAAAGAGCTTTCCAGAATAAAGAAAGATTTTTTATTGTATTGTATCATTATTTTGAAAAAAAGATAAAATAAGATTATATAAAAACAAATTAGATATTAAGTTGATTCAATGTCTGCAGAACACCTCCCGATTTGTCTGAGAAGAGCATTAAAACTTTAAGAGATAAATCTGTAATTCTTAAACTTAATAAAAAAAATCAACAAATAAATGTTTGATCAGATCTTATTCTAATGGTTTGATCAAACAAATAATGTGTCTTTCAATCTGTTAAAGTAAAACAATCAGAAATAGGCTGTAGAATTATTTTAATGTATAATCTGTTGTTAACCAATAAGCATCTTAAGAAATATTCAAACATTTTTTCAGAGAATATTTATGCTATTATATAAACACATTTGCATTTTATATCATAAGGTATGCCAAAATGCATTGCGCCAATGATTCCCCGTGACCGTGCAGTGTGGTTAAAAGAGGTGCTGAGATGTGCTGCACGTGTCAACCGCAACATTAGCAGTGATGCATAAAAAAAACTACCCTGTTAGCCGGCCTGCAAACTTACGTTATCAAGAAGCGTGGGATCACATTCTGCCTCGGCCAATAGCATCTTGACTATATCAAGATGGCCGTGTTCGCTGGCACACATCAGCGCTGTGGATCCATCCTGCTCGTAAAGTGATAAAAAACATTTTCAAGTTTCCCTCCAAGCATGCAGTACCCAAAATACATCCCCATAACCAACTTGTAAACTAAATTGCTTATGCAAATCACTCTGTTTGTAATTGGATATCAAAATTCTAAAAATTTCCTTTTTCGAAAATAATTTCAATAAGATATACAATAGACTTCAACAAGACAAGTTTAATTCACTATTAGTCTTCAAAATAATTATGATAAATACAAGCATTTAATATTTACTTTTTTTTTTAGTAGTATCCACATTATGATTACTGTAATTTAATCTAACCAAGAACATTATTTTGCATTACTATTATTGCTAATTATTCAACAGAGTAAGTTACAAATTGCAACAATTTACTAATTCAGACACAGAGAAAACACAAAAACATACAACTTTGAAAACCATTCACCGTTATAGATAAGTATACAATGTAAAGGTGTACTATCTATGGTAAATATGAAAGGAAAGATTCAATGTAAGGAAATACAACCACCGCCACCGCAAAAAATAAAAAAAACCAACACTACGAATAAGACAAGCAACATGCATAACATAATATGCAATCAGAAAAAAACATCATTAAATATGCTTATAAGAGGTGACACAGAACGCATTTTCATTCCATAAAATTGTTTCAAAGCATTTTAGTTAAAATTTGTTTAAATTTTGCTTCAAAAAGAGTTTTTAGTGTGTAAACATTTCTTAAATAAACTTCTACAAACAGTTTATTAGAAGCCAAATGAAATTATTTGAGTAATCAACATCAATTATCATTATTAATTTTAATAAATAAATTATAATCATTATTTATCATTATTATTATTATTATTAGACATTCCTTGTGAGAATATTCGTCTAGTGTACCTAGAATGGTATTTATAGTTATTGAATTATGTTTAAGAAAGCTTTGCCATAGTGTTAAGTTTACCTCATCTTTCAAGTTCAAATCGGCATTAGCTTCCAACAGCAATTCAACCATCTCCCTTCTACCGTGGCTAACTGCCAACATCAACGCAGTTTGTCCTGCCTGTAACAGCGACAAAAAATTAACGTACAGAAAAGTTTATTCATATATCCAAAACAAAACAAAAACATTTTAAGAAATCAAGAAAGTTTTTACATGGAATTTTTTTTGCGCATACGGAATGAATACGTTGCTGTCGACTAACAGTGCCCACGATGTTACCCAATTACGTCATGGTGGGACGCTGTGAGGAGTGACTTCTGCAGACTAAATCTTCGACAATCTGAAGGCAGCGGCTGTTACTGTACTTTTAGTTTACTTTAATGTACAGCACTTCTACTATATTTTTACTTTAATATTGTTGCTGTACTTTTACTATATTTTACTGCATTTTTAAATTATTTCAATATATAATACAATTTTAATTTCTGTGAACGATTGACTCAACATCATGTTATTACTTAACTTTGAAATAGTGTTCCATGAAAGTGAAAAGGAATAATAAAAGAAAACATAGAGAAAATCTATTAAAAAAAAAAGCATTGAAAAAAAAGGAACTTATAAATAACTTGCATGTGGATTATATCTGTCATAGCAGAATAATTTGAGTTTTCATATTGTTTGTGACAAGTTAAACAATTGAGGAAATGAAACATGAGTCTCTGTAACATAATCAGAGAACACCTTCTCACTCTCCAAGCACCTGCAGGAAGTACTGTATGCTTGTAGAGGTCATGTAGAGTATAAGACAATGAGAATTTCACAGAATTGTAACAGCAAAGAGATTACAAAATGTGAAGATTTATAATTAACGTAAATATAGTACAGCAGTTGCATTATTATCAATAATATTGGTAACATAAATCCTTAAGTATAATACATACTCCAAGTATTGAAATGCACACCATCGTGTAATTCTTAAAACCAAGATATATACAGTAAGAAGAAGAAGAAGAAGGAGGAGAAGGAGAATAATAATAAGAATAATAATAATAATAATAATAATAATAACAATAATAATAATAATAATAATAATAATAATAATAATAATAATAATAATAATAATAATAATAATAATAATAATAATAGATGTTTCATAAAGCCTGCTGACCACTGAGACAATTTCCTCAATTAGTGGAGTGGAACTGTAGCCTGCTGGTTATGTTAATATTTAAGGGTCCTGGATTCAATTACTATTAAAAAACAGGGTTTTTCTTTGGAGTGAATAATCAACAAATCCCCTTTCTAAGCCCCATAAATTTGAGAACTATTTATAGAACACCTCTCCAATCGTGTAGGTCTAAGTGGCGAGATTATAATTATGCATCCCAATTCTAAAGTTGAATTAATACAATTTTAATAAAACAGTATTAATAGAATGGAACTCCATTATTAATTTAAACTAATTTCATTTTTTTTCATAAATAACAATAGTTAAATACATGTTTATTAATATAATAAAACCAGTAGTGTAGTACACAACTAATATATTTTTATAAAAACCAAATAATTATACACTTTTCTATTTTTATGATAATTAATATATAATTTTTAATATAATTTTTAATATTTCAATTTATATGTACAACTGAAATAAAATTTTGCTAAAGTAGCCATAAAAAATCTTATTACTATCCACATGCTTTAGGCTAACATTTGGGCCTTATTTGCTGAGAATATGTTTTGTTTTTTCTGGATATGTAGGCCCACCCAAAAATATGGGACTTTTTTTTACACTTTTTCTTTCACATTATAATGTGATTTGTAAAGTGGGAATTCAGATTAAGAAAAAACAGGAAACAAGATGTAGTGAACCAAAAACTGAAAATGCTCAAAATTGTCGATAACAAAAAAATTTCAATCTTGGAATATCGGCCAGGAAATCCATAAAAAATTGAACTGAACATGCTGGTTCCGCAAGTGTTGTTTTTGTGAGAATTGTGTCAGATTTAGGTTGACGCTCCCCAGAGCATCAAATGCGATCATCAAATGCTCCATCTCTCTGAGGACGTGAGCAGAATTCACCCTATCCCACCTGTCATGGTGATAACGTACAAAGATTTGGCCAGAAGATTTTTCGAAATATTTACATTAAAAAAAAATCAAGGTTGGAGATAAGATTATTTCAGTTTTATTTCATAGGCAGTCCTTCCTGTACTATAAGACTCTGGTGTGTATTACTTCTCTGGTGCTATAATTAAATGGTCATTGGTTCAATCCGGTCCGGTTCAAATATGCAAATTAACTATTCGGCTTTGGGATTTCTAAGGGTACTGACATTGGGGGACAGGTGGAAGGGGTACTGATGGGGGCAGGGGGAGGGACACTGTGAACGTCTGAATGAGATAGTGGGGAGAATGTGGTAATACGATGTGATATTTTACAACTGAGTATAATTTCCATTTAGAACAAGTTCTTGTAATCTCGTAAGCTCCGATGAGTGCAGTATAATATAGGCAGTAGAACTAAAAAATATCTATTAATCAATCAACTATTAATCAATCAGCCATGTGTTTTAGAGCTCCTCATGAGGGCAGTATAACAGAGGCAGTAGATCTAAAAAGATCTATTTATCAATCAGCTATTAATCAATCAGCCTCATGAGGGCAGTATAATAGAGGCAGTAGATCTAAAAAAGTTCTACAGTATTAATCAATCAGCCAAATGTTTCTAGAGCTCCTCATTGGAGCTAAAATCTGAAGTTAAACACACTTTTTTATGTGGAGGGGGTGAAGGAGTGACCTATACATTGTTGGACACACCACTCCATCACCATCATTAAAATTTATAGTTTCAAAACTCCAAATTCCATGCCTTGCGTATTTTGTGTAATGAATGCAGGTATCATACTGACTCACCTGTGAGGCCTTGACATTAACATCCCCTGAATTAAATAGCCTCCTGATGACCAGACGTTGCGTTTCACTTGTCACGGCTGATAAGGAGGCTAGCATAATGGCTGTATATCCGGCTTTGTTTTGCTTGTTGACACTGCAGTCTCCTGTATCCAGTAGTTGTTCCACTATATTATAATTACCGTGTGAAACGGAGTAATGCAGAGCAGTGTTCACCTGTTTTTCATAAAAAATAGGTTAAAAAATTTAAATAGTGAAGTCAAAAACAAGCTAACAATTTGGCAATAGGAAGTTCTTTAGAAGAGGGAGGGAGAAAATCAGCTAATGAACTGCTGTAACAATCTAGGAGCCAACGGAACACCAACATAACAAATAAAATACTTTTGTTATTACTAATAGTACTTTAACTGTGTTAGTAAATAGACTATTCACTATAATATAAATTCACTTAAAATAAGAAGCCATCAATACAGTACTGCAGCACCAGAAATTCCCAACGAGGTGTCCAATGTCACCGATAGGGCGACTGTGCCCACATCAACCATGATTGGGAGTGAAGGTAAGCATATTTTAAGAATAGGCACCTCTAGATGCCTTGAAATGGCACTGTCAGACTAGAAAAATGGCAAAGCAATGATAAATAAGAAGTGATATGCTTATTTCCGACAGGGTCTTCAGCCACCCCTTCTTAACCACGCCACTAAATAAATATCAAATATTGCAGGGCTCATAATGTGTATAAGAGACAGGTATAAGACAATGAGAATTTCACAGAATTGTAACAGCAAAGAGATTACAAAATGTGAAGATTTATAATTAACGTAAATATAGTACAGCAGTTGCATTATTATCAATAATATTGATAACATAAATTCTTAAGTATAATACATACTCCAAGTATTGAAATGCACACCATCGTGTAATTCTTAAAACCAAGATATATACAGTAAGAAGAAGAAGAAGAAGGAGGAGAAGGAGAATAATAATAATAATAATAATAATAACAATAATAATAATAATAATAATAATAATAATAATAATAATAATAATA
>NW_022756106.1:1707047-1794152 GCF_011630105.1 Anneissia japonica
GCTGTACCATATTACGAGACAATAAATATATACAGATAAGTTTTACCAAAACGAGAACTAACTTTAATAAAATAATATATACAGCATAGCACAAAGAAAACAAAAATGCAAAGTTTATCATATGGTGATGGACTTACAAAATCTTGGATCCTCTCTTCCATTCCGTTGGCCAGTAATGTTTCCATCTGATCCAATGCAGGATAAATTGCTGGATTCAGAGCGAATCTACAGAAAAAATGTGAAAATAAACTCTTATAATAGTAGTAGAGTCATATTAGTCAGATAAAGTATGTATAAAACAATGGTAGAACTTTATTAATAATTTAAATATTTATTACACTTGCTATCTCAAGCATTTACTGTTTACTTTTAAGGACAGTCTTATTAAATGTATTCTATTAAACAAAATATTATCTGATGCTTTCTAATAGCGAGATATCTTACAAAAAAGACTTATGTTATTGTTAATGAGAACTCTATTGGCATTTTGCTTGGATTTGAACCTAGGAGACTGGATTTTAAAAGTGGGTACTGGAGTTTGCAGGGGCTTGTGGGTGGTTCGCTCTCTCATAACTCAAGACAAGTCATTATACTGACAAATGTTTGTCAGATTTAACAATGTTTGATCATACATTTATAACTTTGGTATAGTTAGCTTTAACAAATCCAACTTGATTTCATTTTGAATACCACAATTCAAATATCTACATTATTAAGTTTTTTTTCTACACAATCACTCAATATGATGGCAAATAAGAAATAATGAGTAATGACAGTGACAACAAATCAAGATATCATTGACAGTAGTGATACCATTATCAAATGAGAGTTTTACCATCAACTACTTACACCATTACGATCACGATAATTTAGTGGAGATAAAACAGAAAAAACTAGTTTTTTTAAATTATTTTAAAGTCAGGCTCCGGAGGAAAAAAATGTTTTGATATGTTGTAGAACTGATTTTTCTAAGACAGAAAAAAGTTGTTTGACGAAAAACTGGGGAACGGTGAATGAGATACAGATTTTTTAATATTTAAAAACTGGGGGAATAAGGTGTAAAAATGGGCAGTTACGCCCCTTTTTCCCCTAGTTTTTAAATATTAAAAAATCTGTATCTCATTCACCGTTCCCCAGTTTTTCGTCAAACAACTTTTTTCTGTCTTAGAAAAACCAGTTCTACAACATATCAAAAATTTTTTTTCCTCCGGAGCCTGACTTTAATTTCCCTAGGCTGTAGATTGATTTGCTAATTATTCATGAATGTATATGTTTCACTTGCTTTTATACATTAGTTTTTGCAGACAAATTTCATACTTGTATCAAGCCATTTGTTTATAAACAGCATTGTAGTATCTGTTAATTTATATAGATACATATGTATGTATGTGTATATATACACACACAAATATATATTATATATACTCTATATATATAAAGAAAACCAAAGGATCCACTGATTATTCACAAATAGAATATGGGTAAGGTGAAGAATGACAAACGTGAGGCCATAATTGATTCTACGTTTCGTTCCTATCAATGTACAACACACACTGCCAGAAATTATCTAGATCACACTATCTCTTCATCGAGTTATATCATATTAAACACATACATGAAATTAAATCCAGTCATTGGCCAGTCACATATTTAGTATATAAATGACACACCATGTCAATCAACTTTCCCGTTCCACTTATTGGCCAATTAGAACCCTGTATGGAAGGTTCTGTGACACTTGTTACGGTTCAGTATGTGCCCTTCTTCTGTCAATAGCTGGATTTTGCAACTTCATCCTAAACAGTATTAAGAAAAACCTCATCTGTCTCCAAAATGTGCTAAATAAATGTCCCTGAAATTTTCATGCTTCCTCTTTTCTAAACAGTCCTCCCTGGCTTCCGGACTGTGGAAGGACTCAACTCAATACTATTGTCATGGCTTTACTCTGCAAAACTATCCAAGACATTTTAAAGTGTGTATATCCTATTCCTAAAAAAAAACAAAAACCTATTCACTTCATTCCACAGCTTTCCCCCTGTTTATACTATTATCATATTGCCAACCTAGTGACAAAGAACTGCTGTTGTTTCTCTTGAATGCTATTTTCCCTTAAAGAAATTTCACAATATAACTTAAAAAAAACAAAAGTTCCTTATTACTGTATATACTATGGATGAGAATATTCATCTACAGGTTGCTAGGAATCATTATACTTGCAGATGGATTCTTTTTTACTGTTTATTAAGATGCTGGTGTCAATAATGATACTAATAGAAATAGAAGGATTTATATAGTGCAAATAAACAAGGTCTCTTTGCGCTTGACAATACTGTAGGTAAAAAGACAATGCCACTAAGACACACCAAGAAAGTAATAATCTAAAACATTTGAAATGTTTATGTTGCATGTGTGCAAAGGAACCTGTCAAAACTTGTCATGACCTATCTTAACCCCTTCTTGCCTGGACCATTCATCATTTTTATTCGCTGATGTATTACATCTGCACTTTCAATACTTAGGTAAGGAAGCACTTTATAAACGTCAATATTGTTATCATTATCAGTATTTCAAATCTAATCTTAAAATCCAAGAGTTACAATCAACAGGATATAAAACTAATATATAATGCGATGGAGATCACAGCACTAAGGCGGAGCATCAGATAATTACATGATCCTGTAATTTGCGGCGGAACTCTGTTGTTGGGTGTGAACAAAACAAATTAATTAATTCAAAGGCCAAAGAGTCAACCTTACCCTTCTTCTACCTCAACCTCTTTCAATGTTGGCATTTCTCTCCGCACTTTTGGCACTTCCTTGACCTCTGTAGACAACTCGACCAGACTTGATAGCTTCCCGCGTGTGACCTTGTGGTACGTTATCTGACCGAGTTCGCTATCGTAGCAACCTTCATCAGGAGAGGTTGATGCAGTCGAGCTGCCATCAGAACTTTCACTCTCAGACTCTGATGACTCGTCTTCGCTAGAACTGGAACTTGCTGATGACCTAAAATAAAATTTGAATCAAAGGTCATGTTACAAAAATGTTAATATAAATTAAATGCAGAAATAAATGGTAGGGCAATATATGGTGTATGTTTTGTATAGATAGCTGAAAATAATAAATTATGTGGTTGCTGAAATGCTGTACATAACGGCTTGTAATAATCCACAGAATCATCCGCAGAAAGCTGGTTGTCAAATGATACAGACTTAACTTGGAGTTCTGCTTCATCAACTTTTTGAAGAACCTCAGTTTCTGCATCAGCTGCACCCTCAGTGAGAGGTGGTTGTTCCTCCTCGAAGTCTTTGATCTCAATATATCTCTCTTTATTTCTTTGAAGACCACTGGAATAATTTAAAGTTTGGTAAAGGTCTTGTGCAGTCTCACTGTCACTGCCAACAGCAACAGAGCTTGTCAGGAGATTGTCACAAGCACTGCCAAATCTATCATCAGTACTACAACTTCCAACTGTAATTGTTCTGACAGATTTCTCTGTTGTTATTTCAGCAGACACACTAATAGAAGGGGCTGTCTCTTATACACATCTAGATGTGTATAAGAGACAGGAGTATTAAATTTAATGAAAATCAGATATGTATGGCTAGACAGTAAATATATTTGTTTATGTTAACAAGTATATACTGTATATTCAGGGTTACAGACAGACAGTTGCACAAGGGAGATTCAATCATTTATAAACAGTGTAAATACACAGTCATGTTAATACAACATGCACCAGTTATAATTACATGTTGGCCTACAATTTGTTTTTCGTTTGTTTATTGCTAACAAGCAGATCCAATATAAATGTATATTATGGCTATATATTTATTTGACTTATATTGACTCTCAGAAAGCTTTGTATTTACACTAGCTGTGTGAAAGTAAAAATTTTCGAACAGATATCAATGTTAGTATTCAGTACATTTTGTGTTGTGCGAATCGGGTACACGATAGGATGAAAATGCAACAAAACATGGCAACTCAGTGAGATAGACACGCCCCTAGATACTTAGGTACAGTGGCGTATCTAGAGGTCTTGAAATGGGGATGCTGATAGGGGGCTCGAAGGTCAAGTGGGCGGACTCGATGATCAGTTGAGGGGTGCTAATTCGCAAAATAAGGTGATTGTAGGTGATGTTTAACTACCTGACGGTAATTTTTTGGGGGAAACAGGGGTGGGGGAAGGGGAGGCACAAGTAATTTGCTTAGGTACTGAGTTGCTTGATATCATGTGACCAACTTAGACTGCTGTGTTAATAGAAAATTGCAATAGTTGCTTCCGGTCATGTGACATGAGTGTGACTGCTAAATTAGTAGAACATATGGCTAATCACAGTAGGAAACCAATCTCTAAGAAGACTGCAATAATCTATTGGTTATGGTGTGTTAGATACAAACATGTTAGACAGATTCTACACGAGTGGATATTATGTGTTCAGGCAAAACAAATAGGGCTTCGCATGCAAAAAATATCATCAGTGACCAAAACACGAAAATTAACTTTTTCAACATATTTCACAATCTTCACATTATAAGCTTTTAAAATGATGGGTCACTTACTGTAATCGTCTTACTATTGTAAAGTTATGAGTAGAAGTATTACGGCTTCTCTGTACTATGGTATACAATACTGACACATTCTAATGCTAATTACTCAGTTTACCATTTAGCGACTGTACGCAGGTTTTGGGATGTCAAGCCTCAAACGTTTTACTCAATCTGCAGTATCTTTCACTGCATTAAAATTATCAAATAATCTAGCCTGTGTCATCAAAATCATTAATACCAGTATTATCATCATCTTTACCATCATTACCAAACATCAACATCATCCTCACTACCACCCATAAAACATTAAACAGTCACAAACACATGCATGTTATTGGCATATCAAAAACTGTTAATACTCGTACTGCTTAGCTCCATACCTTCAAGCATGGCGTGCATGTTAGTGAAAGCGCCAGCAAACAGATTATCCCGGCGGTACCGGTATGCCATGCTACTACCGGGAATCTCTGTATACTCAGACGCACCTGTATGCAGATCTTCTGTGATGGATGACTGACTCTGAGTCGGTGAGTAACTCAGTGACGCGGACACATCTTGCTGATCCTCTAACACATCTACAGAAAATTAAACAATAAAGAAGTATATAATTGGACTCATTCAAAATTGAAATATCTCTAATGCACAATGTTTCACACAAGTCTTGGTTACCATTCATTTTTCAATATTTACAGTATTTAGTGTTTTTTTTATCAAAGATATTTTCCAAAATGTTTTCCACACAAAGTAAACAAGTTTTGTGAAAATTTTGACTTTTATTAGGAATAGCCTATATTGAATGAGCGCAAAAAAGCAAGATTTCCGAATAGACTTGGCAGATGGTTGTCAAGGTTACTGGAAACTTAATCCATAAGGAAACGACAAAAAATGAAAGTCGCTGTCAAAAATACACATTCCAGCTGATGTTCATGGAAGTAAATACTTAACAGATACACCCTAGAACTCCTCCAAACTGCTCGCCGGAAATAAATTCATTTTCATATTTTTAGTTTCTTTCTACCTACAAAGTCAGATTACCGTCAAGTACTCAGAATAGAGTACTTGCAATATAGTTAAATTGTGTAAGAATTTTGAGAAAATTTTCAGTTTTTAATCAAACCATTCAATTATTCATTTAAACAGTTTGATGACATCAAATTATTAGATTCTATAAAAACATTTTTTTTTCAAGCCAATTTAAGGGTAAATGCAAAAAGTATAGGAACAGTATTATTTATGGATCTATAATTAGTTTGGAAAATATTCTCTTAATGATACAATATTAATAAAACAGCACTTTTAATGTGGCATCTTTCTAGCGTGCTATTCTGAGGCGCAGTGACTCTTGACGAAGAGAAAAATAGTGGCCACAGCTAATCAACGCCCAATATGGATTCTTGTTCTAACTTTCAATTAGAGGAAATTACACCAATTATTATTGTAAAGTAGCTCTACAAAGACTGTATGAAAATAAACAGAAGAAAGGATATGATACACATTCTTTTATATGGATGTATTTTTTCCTGGAGTAATTGGCAAAATGTCAATTATTCGTGTAGTTTATTCAAAAAGCGAATTATTTAAGTGTAATAAAATTAAGCTGTATCTTAGTGGTTAATAACATCTTGTTTTCCAATTGTACAAGGTCCCGAGTTCTAATCTTATCATTCCAACTTATATTTCTCAATAAAAATAACTCTTTACAATCCTTAACTTGAATACGAGTAGGAAATAGTCTTTTGGTGTACTGACTATTTTACAGTAACATCCTGTCATGTCAGTGTTGATGTACACCAATTGCAATGTTTCAAAAGCAATTGTTACTAAAAATCTACTTCCCATGTTATTAAATTTAGAAATATAAATCAATCGATAAATATATTTTAGTAATTGTTTGTCTTACCTTCATTTTCCCTGCTCCACATATCATCAAATAATGGAAGTTGAGGGATACTGACAATTTCCTCCAGTGGCTTGTAATAATCCACAGAATCATCCGCAGAAAGCTGGTTGTCAAATGATACAGACTTAACTTGGAGTTCTGCTTCATCAACTTTTTGAAGAACCTCAGTTTCTGCATCAGCTGCACCCTCAGTGAGAGGTGGTTGTTCCTCCTCGAAGTCTTTGATCTCAATATATCTCTCTTTATTGCTTTGAAGACCACTGGAATAATTTAAAGTTTGGTAAAGGTCTTGTGCAGTCTCACTGTCACTGCCAACAGCAACAGAGCTTGTCAGGAGATTGTCACAAGCACTGCCAAATCTATCATCAGTACTACAACTTCCAACTGTAATTGTTCTGACAGATTTCTCTGTTGTTATTTCAGCAGACACACTAATAGAAGGGGAGACGTTCTTGATGTTGCCATCTCCAACACCAGTGCTCTTCATTTCTGGTACAATATCACACAATGTCCCCTTTTCAGCTTGTACTAAATCTGTTCCAATTGCAAAATCCTGCAATGCTACACTGGCACTGACAGCTTTCTCTGATGATTCTGTGTGAAATTGGATGGATTTTTCATCCTGTTGAAGAAAGTCTGTATTAGTACATTGACTATTACACTCATTTACAGTTTCTGTTGCTACGTCCTGACATACCACGCTGATCTCTGTTTCCTGATCATGCGCAGGAACTGGTTCGGTGAGAATACCTGAATCTTTTGTGGTTATCATCATATCTGTAAATGAATCTTTCTTTGTGACATACTCATTGACAAGTACTGGTTCTGTATTACAAGTAAAGTCAACCCTTGGCTTTTGAACATTTAATGAGTCAGTATTAGTGCCAACTATTCTTGTCACCAAAATGTCAGTATTAACTCCACAACTGGGCAGATTATGCTGGATATAATCTGTAGAAGTTGACTGATCCTCAACTTGAAGATCTGTATTCGTGCAGTTCATTGTCATAACTGGATTGACAGTGTTGCATTGCTGATCACAAAATGACATTTCAATGGAAGAACTCTTTTCTAACATTTCAAGAATTCTTGTATTTGTTGAGCATGTGGTTGTTTGCACAGTAACATTGGTTCCCACAGTACATTTATCAATATTATCTGTGTTTACTCCACAGTCTTCCATCTGAGGTTGGACATACCCTGGAGTTGCATGGAGGATACTTGACTTTGAAGCTTTTGAAATGACTGTCTCTACAATCTTGACTGGTTCGCTGCTATGTGACAACTCTCCATGATTACAGAGGTCTGGCAACATTTTGGCCATTATTCCAACAGACTTCATTTCTACTTTAGGTTCCAGTAATCTGGTTACTTGTGGAGGAGACTTTGTAAATTTACTTGACATTTGAATAGTGGTTATGTTGCTTGATCTTTTTTCTAAATCCTCAAAGTGATCGACTGCATCATCACCAACCCCGATATCTTTGGTGTTAGGTTGCGTCTTCTTTGCATTCAACTGCAGCATCATCAAACGCTTTTCCTCTTTCATGACAGACAGTTTTACCGTCAATACTGGTATCAATTTTACTTGTTCCTCCAACTCACGTAATCTCTGAAGAGCTACTGCCATCTGCTGACGGATGGCTGCTAAAGAATTTGGACTGATAGTTGAGGTAGGTGTTGAACGTCCAGAATGGCTAGCAGAATCAGCAACTTGCTTTGCGTGTGACAACCTAGAAATTGAATACGCCATATTTGATACTAACTGATCGTTTCCCGATGGATGATTTGGAATTGGAGGTAAAGAACTTGCAGTAGTTGACTGCGAGTCTAAAGAACTTAAAGAATCACTTCTACCGTTGATTAGATTTGTACTAAGAGGTGAAAGATCTGGTGGAAGCTGATAATTTGTAACTGCTGGAGAAAAAGCCGACGACAATTTGGATTCAACTTCTTCAATGAACAACTCTTCCTGCCGCTGGTAAGTACAATCTAGAGCAGACTCATCTAACGAGCAATTACTCTCATTCTCAAAATCACTAAAACTGATATCCGTCAGATGGGCAGGGAGAGATTGAGTGTCTGATAGATCTTGATTAGCAAACTGATTTGGGCTTCTTTTGTGCTTGTACGGTATGTATCTCTTGTTTATCAAATCAGCAAAGTCACTATAAGCAGCGGAAAATAACTGGTTCTCTCGTTTCAAGATCAGATCTGGTTCAATGCAATCATCTGCAGACTTTGCTCTCCTTCGTTTATCTTTTGGCGGTTTAGGTGGAACAATTGGCGGCGGGGGTTTGCTAAAGAGTTTTACAGAAGACGATTTCTTTCTCGGCCTTGAGTTCCTTTTAAGTTTCTTTAAATTTGCTCCAGACGATATTTCTTCACAGAATCTTAAAAAGTCCAAGTCAATATGGTAACCATAAGGGCAGCAGTTACAGCGTTGTGTGGTGCTTGTTTCTAGGTTGTTGTTAATGTTGTTGTTACTATTTGAGTTTACCTCCAAGTGACACCTTCTGGTTGGTAAATCTATTAATGAAAAACAGAGGAAGGTTTTCAAAATATATATACACCAGAACAACATCATGAAACAGCATTTTTAAAATGACTCAGTAACAAATCAACTCGATTAGAAAAACTCTGACAAACAATTATCCTTAATCATTGATTCATTAGCAGATCCAGTTAATGAAGCAGAACTTTTGGAAAACTGTGAGCACAATTCCCACACTTAATTCCAAAGAATTATATTTTTAATTGGTGAGTAAGAGGATGCCATGAAGTTACTTCTTCGCAGAGAATATTATTTGTTCACTTTGTCAATTATCATACTATATTGTGATAACAATCTTATACCAAATTTGGAAAGTTGACTGAGGATATAAAACAAAATAATCATAAAAGCATATTAAAATCATGCTCTTCTTACTCACCAATGGGACATGTCTAATACAAGAGATTAGAAGGAAAATACATGAAATCTTGTCAAACAATATTAGTAAACGTGAGGAATAAAAATAATGACAAAATGCAAGTAAAACTTTGAATTGACATCAAAGGAAATCTTGAGGAAATAAAAATCATCTTCATTTAAAAATACTATTCATATCAAAATGTAATTTCTAATACAGATTTCATTAAAAGATTAATTATTATTTCGGATTCAGATTTAGTTCTTTAGAGCAATTACATTATCTTACAACATCAATTAACCCATTTATTTCAATTTCCTCTAGGCCAAATTCAGATGAAATTTCAAGTAGTGTTTTAAGACAAAGGGTTAATATTCAACTGAAGGGCAGCCCATGGTTGACTGCCTATGGCATAAATTCCACTTCTTAAATATCTTATAATTGCTCTAACTGCCCTGGCCTAAGTAGACACAATTAGCATGAAATCGTATCAAACATCATGTTCCATCAAATCCTCTTCTAAACGTCTCCATGAATTCTACGAATAGAAAGCAGACGAGGTCATTCCACCCAGCACCATATCTTGCAGTAATTCAGCTGGTGATTGTACACACGTCCATATGTGCGCGGCCTAAATTGGAAACAGAACGTTCGGGGCAGAAACTGTTTCAGATAATATATTAAGCACAAAACACGCAAGTTAGGTCGTGTAATTACATTTCTGTATAAAGCCTAATTAAATTAAACTACATTAAAGAATGACGTGAGAATATGCTCTTCCTCTATGGACTAATAGCTTTCACTTCGTAGGAATTATGAAGTGAGGCGGAGTGCTTGAATCAGGGGTAGGCAGGACCTCATAAAACTCTAGGCAAACTTATAAGTAATGAAAACCCAGAGGTAAGATCTATCCGATAATCAGCTGATCAAACTAAGGAGTGTCTTCCTTCATGTGATGCAAGATGTGAAAGTAAAGTTTCTCAAGGCAAACTCAAAACTTATAATCATGAATTTTGCTCACATTAAAGTCCACCTCAATTATACACTATACATAATGATAATAATAATACTTATAGCAACAATAATTATATATAAAAATACCTTTAAGTTTTAGGCTAAAATTTATTATTTAAATAATATTATTCAATACCAATAATTTAAAAATTTTCATCATTTTATTTGTACAACTACAGTAAACATAATTTGTATTTCTAAAGATACAATATACTTTACTTATTCATTATAGACATAACTTCCTTTTCCCCATAACTTAATTATAGCAGAATTATATATTTGCATGTTGCCAAGTTACAGTAGTTGTACGTCGCATATTTTCTAATCTATTAGCTATAGCAACCCTCTTATATTGGCCATTATCAATTATATCTTTTATATAATATAATCTCTTATATTTTTATTCATTATTTATTTGTACCTTTTGCTACAGTAATATTTAATTGTCTGATTTATATATTAAAATATAAAAAAACAGTGAATGGTAGATACACTGATCACATAGAGAAACAAATATGTTAAGAACGTGTCAGGCATAGCCTTATCAACGAAACGTTAATATCAGTCGTGAACGATAAATTTCAAATGATATATTAATTGAAGGATACAAATCTGCAATCTCCGCGATATATACCGGTATATATTTAAAATATTTACCTTATGAAGGGTGATACTCAAAAAAATTTTTGTTTTTTGTTTTTGTTTAATGTGTTTTATTCTTTAATTGCCACCATGCAGCCAAAAATCATTGAAGATGTGTATAAGAGAACTCTACACATATGCATAATGTGTTTATAAAATTATATTATTTTTGTAATTGTCATACCCGTTTGATTTCCTACATTTACATACAGTTGCCTCTTCATGAGCCCAAGATTGTTAAAGAAATATATCATTCACTAGAACACACTACTGTATCAATGATGCTAAAAATAGCCCCAATACAAATCTTATAGGTCTGTCAGTTTTTTAATGCCCATATTTGGACTGAAGAAGAGACAAGAATTTACGTCTACACTATTCAAGATGGCTTGTGAATGAATAGCCACATTATCAAGCAGCTGCTTAGGCCTAAGCAATGTGTTAATGAAAACACTGAGTAAAAAAAGCCAGTAAGTTATAATAGGCATGATCAGATGAGTCAGAAGTAAGCTTTGAACTAGCATTTTACTTGTTGTAAGCCCTGGGTAGTACCTGTAGAAGATGCTCTTTTTATTAAGTTACTTCAACGGTACTACAGACGATTTACTCCTGAGACTGCTCAGGAGTAAATGTGCTACTTTCCGCGTACACAAGGAAGATAAAGAGTATGTGCTGGTGTAGCGCTGTGTAGATGCACTTACTTCAGAGCTTCCAAGTAAATGCGATCTTTATTTTGACCTCAATCATTTTCAAAAGATAAATACCTACAAATGAGTGCCAAAATAACATTTTTTGTGTGCATAATCCTTAATAGACACGATGTTTTAATAATTGTTTACAATTTCAAAACAAAATTTGCGCAAAATAACCATTAAGAGAGGGTGAAATTGTGACTCTCACTTTCGGAAATTTTGCATAGTTACTTCTAAGCTTTGAACTAGTTTTCCTGGGTAAACATCATGTGGACACTTGTCGGAAGTAACATGCGCATAAAATTTTATGTTTGTTATAACTTTACTTCAGACGGAAAGTCATCTGAACATAACTAGAGTTAATTAAAAGAAGCCCTTTCATACCGCTTTCTCGCAAGTTTTCCTGGCTGCGTCGTTTTTGAAGAACTATTTCTAGCTCTGATTGTACTTTGTGTTGCAGTGTCGTCGACATATTGGTAACTTGATGAGGCTATCAGATCCAATATGTATCTGAAAAACACAATATAACACCATGAAAGCTGAATAAAGAAAAAATTACCAAAGGAACTAATAATAAAAATAATATAACTAAATGAAAATATTATTAAAATATTATGATGATTAAAATTAAATATAAAAATAGATGAATAATGTTGAAATTATTAATACAACATAAATACTGTACATATAAAAATAGAACTATATAAATATCTGGAACAAAAGAAATTAGTTATTTGATATATTGTTTTATAGTTTTGTAGGAATCTTTTCCTAGCACACACTGAACAAATGATCCAAAACCTACTAAAAAAACCAAACAAAAAAAAAGTAAAGTAAATTTCCATTATCAAAAATGTAATTTACTGACATCAAAACATTCAAGAATATATTTTATAAAGCTTTACTTTAGGCTCCATCAAAGAATAAAAACTGATAAGTGAGGGCGTTTTTTTTGTTTGTTTTTTTTTACTAACCTCGCCCCCATTTTACCGATTTTCACAAGTAAATCAATGGTTAGAGACACATATATAAAAAGTCATAAGAATGGAATCAAATTTATATTTAAAAAATATGTTTTTGTTGTACCAGTAAACATATTTGCAAGAAATCCTGAGCTTTCAAGTGGAAAAAAGATGGAAAAAACTACTGTTTGAAATAAAAAAATATGTTGATTAAAAAAATTAATAAATAAAAAATCTGAATTTTTCCAAAAGTGATGAGGGAGAGGGTGATAAACTAATAATTTTTTTATCGGGCCTTAGACTGGCAGCAACAGACATTATTTTCTAAATTAAAGTTCATTAACTTTTTTTTTTTCATTGAGTGCTGTAACATAAACAGCCATTATAATCCACAAGAACATTCACTCTAATGCAAGAATATAGAGCGATCAAGCGATTTAATTGCCAACCATAGAATTTTCATGAGAAAACATTCCGACTTGGGAGTACAATAAGTGTAGCAAATTTCATGGTGTTATCTTTGCTATGAAAAAAAAAATTGCATATATGCACCTACAGTAACCTGCAGTCGTGTTTACTTTTTTTAACCATTCCTGTCACAAAAATGTAAATATTGGCTGAAATTTATCTACCGTATATTTAATCTATTTGCAGTGAACATATCAATTAACTATACACTAGGTTATCTAATGTTAAGATGTTTATGATAAAGGTTAACATTTATGTTGAGATGACGTTTATGATAAAGGTTAGCATTTACTGTATGTCCTACAGTGTGCAGGAGAGGCTAGGTTCATCATTCATCATATATATGATGAAAGTGAAAGTATTGCACTGCATAGTATTTGGCTTCATGTTCAATATTGCAACCACTGGAAATAAAGCTTTAATTAAATTGAAAATTTTATGGGATTTTTATATGTTGCCTGAAGTCATTAAAAAAGTAGGGTAGCCGTGTTTTTCTGAACTATACAAACAGTAAAAATATAAAGAAACATAAAGACAGGCAGCACTTTTGAGACTACTTATATAATAAATATTTTTTGCCTTCTTATTAGGGGTGCGGGAGGCCATCTCAGTTTCAGGGACACCCTCCAGACTCGTGGGAGATTTGGAACCCCTGACGATGTGGTTGACGATACAATGGATGTGAATTTTGATAGCATATTAAATGTCATCAGGTAGAGCGCTACACAAAGCAAGCAGTAACAATGAGCCAACATAGCTAATAATTTATCACATACCAGATGGCTGTGTATAGACAGCTGGATTGACAAGACTTAACATAGCACTTGATAGGGAGGAAAATTTATATAGAAATAAATAGCCAATCAAATTTCTTTGATGTATAGAGCACAAAATGTAGGGTTAATTATTATTATTAGTAGTAATATTATAACATAATAATGCTATATATTATAATATTAAACTATTACGGTTACAGGATTATTACTAATATTAATATCAACAATTTTTATAATTATTTATATTATTTTATTAATATTATTATTATATGATATACATGTACCACCAATATTATTATTTAGGCCATGTCAAAAAAATTTGGTTAGTATTCCCTTCCCAACATCGAAAAACTCACCGACCTATTTTATTTAATCAAAAAATATGACAAAGTATTTGTGTACATGTGTTGAACTCGGGAACAGATTTAACATGAAATGATGTTTATTCATTTCTTGAATAGTAATTTGAAACATATATTAATTTCATTTTATACATAATCACTCAGGTACATTGTAAATTCCATTTACTTTTTCCTACATACGAGTAATGCACCGCACCATTTTCCAGGTTTGACGAAAAAAAAAAAAAAAACATCCCTCCCTATATGAGGCATGTTGTGGCAAAATGGCTAAGTTGTAGTTATTGGTATTTTCAGATACTTGAGTATGTAATCTTTAAAATGAAAGGTTATTCATTGAAATTGGACATTTCAAACCTAAGTTGTTGGAAAGTGAAAATACAGCACTCTTAGAGTCACTTGAGATAAACATGATTTTGAGTAATTCCTTCCAAAGTTACTTGTGCATACAGTACATTGTTTAATTGAATTGACTATCAAAATAACGTTAAATAAACAATTTGTTGACCACTTCCAGAAATAATACTTTGGGACATAATTAATAAGATACCAAACTGTTGCTATAATAAAAAACAATTTTGGGATTTTAGGTAATTCTTTGAGCTCATTATTATAGCTCATTCAATACTGGCCTGTGCGACAACTTGACATGCCCCATATGATTAAAGTTAAAAAAAAAAAAAAAAACGATGATAACCCATTTTCCTTTTTACATGGCCTAAGTATATAATATTATTATACTAAATATTTTGATGTAATATTCTTTATATATTATTATTATTATTATTATCAACTACAGAATTATTATTACTATTATATAATAATATTAACAATATAACATTATTAGTATTAATGTTATACTATATTCCATTAATAACATGTGTTATATTATCATTACCAATCACTTTATTATTATTATATTATATAACTAATTATCTATAACTAATTATCTACAATTATCTTTCATCACTTTCCATTGCAGAGTACCAAATTGCTTATAATATAGTTAACTACAGAAATGATTTGGCTTATGCACATTCTCACCAATGGAGGTACAATACAATATAAATAGGAACTTGCAAAGGTTGTGTTGTGCAACTGGGTTTTCTATTGTATAATTGGATCATACCAAAAGGATGTACTTCACTAAAACTATAAGATTACAATAAGCCTATTACTGTAGTACACTAACAGCATTGAAGTCTGCATGTTAACATAAGTAGTTGGAACATTAATCTAGTAGGCTTATTACAATGTTTGGTTACAGACTTAGCTACTTATAAAACCTGTGAGATTGATCACAACCAATTAAACACACAAACACTTTCCTTCAAAATATAACAAAGGTGCTTTGTTTATTATAGAATGAATTACAGTACTTACTTATATAAAATGAATTATAAATCCTACCATATTCTTTCCTAACGATGAGTTGTACCATGACTTAGTGACTTGTGTGTAGGCCTGGTAGTGGACACGCTTCACTGGGCCTTTTATTATCCTTTAAGTTTACTACACGCCCAATGGCTTAGCAGTCTAAACAAAGGACTCGGAAACGTCATTATCCTCAAACCTCACTGAAATAATGAATGGAACGGCCCACAAAAGGCTGTGCCTTGATAGCTCAACGAATTATCACACCACTGATTAAATGCAATATAATACAACAACTAATTATCCAATCATGATGAAGTTGGGTTGAAATTTGGTGCACAGATCTTGCAGAAAGAAATCAGTGTCAAAATTGTAAATATTAAAAACCACTCTCCCTGTCAATTGTGTCAATGTTATGATTAAGGCCGATGAATTTAGGTCATTGCTGGTGTACAGAAACTGCATATTATTGACAAAAGCTGGGGTCACATGCATGATAAGAAGTCAAATATTCTTATGATCTTATCTGGAAAGATTAAACAATATTCAAACTATCACAACCACAAACCAAATGTAACAAAGCATATTAAAATTTCAACTGCTACCATAATACCATACTGTAATTTTAGATTGTCACTTGTCACAAATGCCATACTGTAATAATTTGTTACTTGTCACAAATGCTCCATATATTTGTTACATTGTACATTACTGTTTATGAAGGGAACAAAGAATTAATTACCTTATCTACTCATATAGGAACCACACCATGACAGAAATATATAAATCATTATCTTTTATTAATCAAATATTTCATTGGTTTTCATAAATTTTATGCAAATGTATTTAGTTCAGTATTCAGTATATTTTATTGTCATTTGTAAAAAGCATTTTAATACAAAGAAATATTTGCCAGGGTCTGGTCATAAATAATGTTAACACGACACCATCCCGGTATATTTGAATCAAGGTTTCACGGCTTGAAAATTGAGAATGAGATTGTGATTGTAATGACTTTAAACTACTAATAATATGTAAAAACTATCCCCCAATGGACATCATCCCGGTATTTCTGAGTCGTGCTTTCGATGCCATTATAAACTGAATATTAGGCCAAACTGTACTAACTAAAAAACTATGAGAAATACAGTAAAATGTAATCACAATAACTGTTATCGTCACATGCATTACAAAATTTTAAAAATCATTTCTTAAGTCCTTATACTAATAAATCCATTTGCAGTTTGAAGTGCACATGCCCATATCAAGGTCACATAACATAGGTTTATATTGATTGACCTTGGATACGGGCATGCGCAATTCAAACTATGAATTGCCTTCTTATTTGATAATATAATGGAAGAATAGTCTTTTGATCAAACTGGTATTCTTACAGCTATCCCATGTTGGAATTGCAACCCCTTCATTTATGCTAACAGTCGGACACCAACAATGGTATTCCACTAATGCACTTACCTGTAATAAAACTGCTGTAGTGTTTAGCACTCTGGGAAATGAAATGCGCAGGGCAAGTATCTTTACCAGTATTTTCCCCAAAATACATAAAAAATTACAACCAATTTCATAGCAAGTAATAAAACTATAATCTCTATTTTGTGCTTAATATTATAAGATCACTTTCTATAAAGTTTAAAATTAGCTTTCAATTGACAATTGAAACAAACAAAATATATTTCTTGCCAATTAGCAGATGCAGCATATAGTAACCTATTCCTATGCTCTTTGAAGAAACCCTTAATTTGGCAAAGTAATCAATTCATGAATTTAGTTCTTGAACAATTAATATTTTGATTGGATTTTTTGAGTTTTTATTTAATCTGTATATCCACATTAATAACATACAAAATTATATATCTGATTATCACTATATAATAAGATATAATTTTATAAAAGTCATTATAATATATTTTAATAAAATAATTATTCTCTACACATGAGATTACCTTGATAAGAACAGCCATGACCAACAAATCAAACCAATTATTTGAGTAAAAATAATTCCACTGCACAAAACAACTGTTTTGCAAAAACTTTTTGGACAGTTTTCTCTGCCGCTACATCAAAAAGGTGTCACTTCAATGTTGATATGAGGCTTTTCTAAGAAGATACCCAGATAGAATAGCTAGCAACCAATGTTGATACAAAATAAACTGGAATTCCAGAAGATGTACTTTGCTGTTCACCTACAGTAGTTGTAGCCTAGATGAAGACACTGAAAATTATGGAGTGCAACGTCAGCATCACCATGGACATAGGTGACCTCCTGTCCCCTGCTGGGTGTAGAAATTTGAGAGCCATCCACAAGATGTATCAGGCAGGCAGCAATTTACTACTAGACCACTGACAGCACCGCAGGCCTGTTAAAAGTATGCCTGCTCATTTCTCATGCATGGCATAAGTGCTGGTGTGACATTAAATGCTTCTAGGCCTATTAGGCCGGTATCGCACATTCTTATGCTAGCTATTTTAAACACTTGGAAGTTTCTAACTACCAGCAGCACAAATTTAGGTGCTTTAAAAAATGTTATTAGATAACAAATAAAGATCCAATGAACTTGAGTCAATTAAGATCTTTAAAACCAATTTGAAAAATACAGTATACCTACTATAATAAAAAAAATATATGGTTTTTCTCATACCCAGCTGAAAATTACAGGGACAGCATATTTTAATATTTGAGTGCAAATGAAAAACACTGTTTTTGTTAAAGCACAGCAAAAAAGAAAAATAAGGGGATCTAGACTGCTCTCCCACATCCAGGTTCCTAGATTCCTGCATTCTGATTGGAAGACTAATTACTTAAAAAAAACAAACTAGTAGTAATGTTTGTAATTGAACACTATAATAACTATATATATTTAATAGAATGGAAGAATTCCATTAACAAAGTTAATTTACCATTTAATCAATTTATCTTTGCTTTTATGGTCACTTATCAATAAAAATGATTATTACAAACGTAATTTCCATAAATACTTCTTATCACTGTTTGGATTTGGTGTTAATGCAAATCAGGTGAATCATTTGATTACTCACAGGCTTTGATCAATCCAGGTACATCAATGCATTTATGTATATACTGTAATAAATGATCGCCAGATCTGAAATCTTGAGATTTTCAATCAAGGTCAGTGAAGGGCTCCACACAAACTTACATATCAAGACCAAAGGAGATCTAGCCCCACCCAAAGTCAGAGTCCAGGGTTAAATTCCCTTATGGGGTCAAGGACAGAACTATAAGCCACAGGGCAAGGGGTAAATGATTTGGATGACCCATGTATACTATGTAAAAGTATGACAGTAAAGTATTCAAATATAAAAGCAAGCTGGGGACGGTATTTAAAGTGCCTGACCTTGCTGGCCCCCAAAATGACTACTAAGGTGCACAAATGAATTCTGATGTACAGATAAAAAATTTGAGTACCTATGATGACTAATACTGTATTGGGATTTTTAAGGAAGGAAAGCATACAGTAGTCCACCAACAGAACAATGGAACATAAGGATGATCATCCTCGACAGGGATAGCCACAAAGGCGATGACGATATCTAATGTAGGCCTACTGTATGTGATCATCCCATTCAAAGCATTATTTTAGGCTAATAAACATTGGATTTGTCATTTAAAAGAATCAAATATTTATTTTCCTCGAACGTTGTCCTTGAATGGGACACAGATCTGAACAAGCTTTCGTTGTAACATACTTTTATTATGAAAATGCTTAGAAGAGTTTAAAGGAGTTTTTTCCCCACTAGCTGCCATGAAAATGTACTGTCAGAATTAATAATTAATTTAATAATAATAATAATAATAATGATAATAACAATAATAATATTATTTCTACGTACCGGTAAGTAGAACTTTTCCTTACCACTTGAAAACTGCCATGTGCGTATCTATTCCATGCATTAATGGATTATCCTCCTGCAATGATCTGCAAACAACTATACACTTCACGGAACACAGGACTAGTACTGTTAAATTCAAATTTAATTAACCATTCTGACACAGAGGAAGTTGTTGATGATAATGGCCAGTTGATTCATATTAAGTCATTGTATAGGTTGATTAATAGCCTGGTCAATTTGAGATAGTGTGTCGTGACTTGACGCACAGATTATCGCGATGACCGATGCTTAATAAACGGTAGTTGGATGATGACCGATGCAAATTAAAAGGTTTTAACAGGATGCCCACAATAGGCTGGATAAGTTTTACAAGGTGTAATATAATCATATTAATCATACAACAAACTTATAGAACAGTTTATGTTATTTATAAACTGTATTCTTGTTCTTGAAAATAAGTAAATATACTTAATTGTTAACTAATAAGTTAGTCCTTTGCACATGATCAGATAGCACGTATACAGTTGTGATATAATGTGGTTTTAGCACGTACTGCTTCTCGGCTAAGCAAGGGCAGAAATCTCAGGAGGCTTACGTTTCATAACAGGGTACACACAAATTAATACAACGACTAAAATAAAACTCCTGTTATAGACACTTACACATTAATAATCTTTATGAGATTAAGAGTGCATTCACAACAAATTCAAATTTTCGGATCAGAAATCCTACAAAAAATGATCAGAAAAAAAAAATTATTATGCAAGAATAGGAACACTAGTGTTTAGCGCATCAGAAACACGGTTTGGATTTTGGTTTTGGTTTAATTATGATCATGTAACAATTTGTTCTTTATAATGTAATTTAAGAAAGTTAGATTATTCATAGATTTCTTGTTAATCATTACTAATATACATTACCCTCATTCAATAGTACATATTGTATGTCAAAGAATGCAGGTAATTTAACAAATGGATCTACAATCATTGCAAAGAATTGAACAAAAAGATGCATTTTAATTTTTCTGTCTATCAGTAAAAATAGGCTAAATTTTGGCTAACATTTTATTTTAATAACCTTCCTTTACTTTTCAATTTTTTTTTCTGTTTTATTATATTTAATTTTCAATCAAATATTGAAAATAATAAAAATTATGCAAAGCCATTCTTTCTATTACGATGCCTCTCACACCATGCCTCTAAGGCAGATTTAAAAGAGCCAGAGGCCGATATCGGCGCTTTATTAAGTACAGAAGTAATTTCTAGATTTCTCATCTCCAACAACGATGAATAACACAACAAAAATAGATCATCAAAATGGTGCCATTAATATATTCATAGGTTGGCTACATTATTGTTAAAGTTAAGTGACCACAAAATACAGCACTTCTTCCCTGTCGATTGCAATTGACGAGAAAGTAGCTCACACATGTCTAAACCTCTGTCCTGATACTTTTTAATAGCTGAACCAGGCCTAAACACAAGCGTGTGCATTTGGTTTGCTATTCTTTTTAAATTAATTTATACAGTATTAAATCGATCACATCTTTGATTATAACCAGATAACTGGAAATAATCCTAGACACAGCCAGCAAATACGGTAATATAAATGCTAAATGCATTATATTAAAAAAGGCATGAAATTCACCAAATATCTGTTATATTTCTCGCCACTTATCAATAAGAAAAATATGATACAGTATTAAATCTAATAAGATACTATAACCAGAACTGAAATAATCCCAGGCACACAGCCACCAAATATGATAATATAAATGCTTTCATGATTATATATTTTTAAAACGGCATGAAAATTACAAAACTATTAATTGCAAATTTCATGATGAAGATTCAAATCTGTTAAAATCTAAGATGATACTAACCAGAACTGAAATAATCCCAGACACACAGCCAACAAATATGGTAATATAAATACTTAATGCATGATTATTTTAAAAAAAAGCATTACTGTACCAAATATCTGTTCAATTTCTCACCACTTTCCAATGAGAAAAAATATGATCTTCTAGTTGTTGAGTTCAAATGCACTTTCTAGTATTAAATATGAATTGAGAGTGAGAAGAAACAGAGGTTTATGAAGACAACTCCAACAAGATACACTTAACCAACTGTAGAGTATGGAATTTGTATTGACTAATCCACCCACTCAAGTGGTATCTGCGATTAAGCTTATCAAAAGAAGTGATAATCTGCTGAATAAGGGATTAGCAAAGCCAAGTACTGTTTACTAATACTACAGTATCTAAAAGCACAGAGAACAACCGCAAACATAAAGAAATTAGTTACTCCATATACAGGTATTCTAGACACCAACATTTAGTGATCCAAAACCATTTAAAAAAGCACAACAAAGCAATCCGGAAACGTAGGCCTGTTATACAGCTTATCATTATTGTTATAATATGTGCTTACAATTCTAGGTTTGTCCAACTATTTTTGCAAAGTAAATTTAAATTGATAGTAGTGCAAATATAACATAGATTTATTTATTTACATTTTTAAATCTATTTATATTTTTTATTTATTTAGTTATTAATTATTATTTATTTACTTATATTTATATTTTTTTTCTATTTATATATTTTTTATATTTTTGATAGGAATGTGAATATAACATAGATTTATATACATTTTTAAAATTTACTTATATATGTTTTATTTATTTAATTATTAATTTTTATTTATTATTTATTTATTTACTTATATTTATATTTTTCTATTTTACTATTCATATACAGTATACATTTTTTATTTATTTAGTTATTATTTATTTACTTTATATATTTATATTTTTTCCTATATAGGGGCCTATTTATGAGTTTGTGCAAGTTTGTCTCTACTTGTTCAGTTTTTTGCATGTTTGTTTTTTGTCACTTAGTATTTATCTAATTAATCAAAATTGTTTCTGATTCGTTTTATATTTTTGATATTTTTATTTTGATATTTTTTTATGTGTTTGTGGTGTGTTTGTGATGTAGTTTAAATGTTTTTCTCCCCTTTTGTTAAACTTTGACAATTTCGATTTGACTTATTCTGTAATGTTAATAAGAGATTCAATAAAGTTCTTCGTATATTTCGTGTATATATATTAGTTTTGCCTCATGAATCTGAACAGGCAAGAATAAAATTAGGGGGTTTAAATCTAGGTTGCACACCCCAATAACTTCTCAAGGCATTAACCTCTATATATGACTGAAAGGTATCAGACACACAATTCAGTCTGCTTAATCCCTTGGGGAATTATATACAGTGATTTGATTTCTACTAGGAGCAATAAGAAAATATGTAATTTAAGTCTGTGGGGACTTAGGGATATTATGATTCGACTAGGAGAAATTTGAGATTTAAACTATAGTAAATCAATATAAATATGGAGACAGCCCTTTGTAGTTTAGACCAGTTAAAATTGTCAACTTCGGATGTTGTCTAAAATGTCTATAGTAATTTCTTTTTATTTAAAAAATTGCAGTGGCGGATCCAGGATTTTGAAATAGTGGAAAACAGGGAGACACTTTCACAGACTGTGGGTCTAGACACCTCAGCTCCACCATGGAGCTGAGGTAAAAAGAAAAATTTATGATAAAGGGAAACCTCGTCTAGATGGAGAGAAATGGAATTCTCAGACTTTAATTTGAATATAATTTTATTTTTCTTTCCATTTTTGCATTATTAAATATGAACACTTACAAAACTGTTTTAAACATGCATTTCTGACCTTGTATTGATTTTATGTTAAGGAACTTTCAACTATTTTTCTCAAGAGAGTCAAAAGCCACTAGCATAACAAGATGACTTAACAATATGACAGATTTGCCCCAAATATACCAGCTCAACAAAGATTACATTTGATCACCAAATAATACTGAAAACAGGAAGTAAATTGTAAAAAACATGACACAAGAAACATCCCAGACTAAACCTCTTATTGAACCCAAAGCAAGAAAGACAATGGAAGAATAATGAGTTATTTAAGCAGTCTTGAAACGCAAAAACAAAGACAACTTGTAAAACATCAAAATAATTCATTGAATGGAACTAATATCTACCTATGCAGGGGTGGATCCAGCCCGGTAAGAAAGAGGGGGCGTGAATGTCCGAACTAAATGAGAGTCGCAGGAAAGAGCCCCTGGTAGGGGTGCAAGGGAAGATTCTCCCTTAAACCTCTAGTACCTTCATTAATTTGAGTTAATATTTGATCGATTTTTAATATTTAGCATGGTAATTTTCTGATAAGCTTTACAAAACATTTTTTTACAAAAAAAATAGATGGAGCGTACGCCCCTTACGCCCCCCTCTAAATACGCCACTGCTATGTATAAAATATTTTGATGCGCTTCTTTTCGAGATGGGCTTCTTTTCAAGATGGGCTTCTTTTCTAGGTTACTTTTGCAAAATAAAGAGGTGGGCTTCTTTTCAAAATGAATGCTGTAAATTTTGTGAATTTGTACTATAAAACAATAAATATGACCACTGTCACATCAACTTGTACTTCTACTTCTACTTGGGCACTCAGTGAATAGTCCAAGTGATTTGGATAGAGTAACTATTCATTTTGTTACTGCTGCAAAGAGTACATATTAATAAATGCAAAATACTAAAGTAATACTGAAGAATTTTCAAGAGCCAGCCATTGGTTTTTCTGCTCCAAGACCCTTGCAAACTCTGCATGCGAGGAAAGAGTAATTGTCTCCTGCAGACATGCTTAATATGGAGCCTTTTGCAAGAAACTTGTCTAATAAACAAAAGCTTATGATTTCACCATTTTTAACAGGCATAACACAGTGATTTGTGTTTGATGATATACAGTATTCCAGCTTGTGGAAAGTCTTCGCTCCTTTCACATCTTGGTCACATTTGGTCTTAAGATTATTGGGAAATTAAATGATAGAGTTCATTTACAGGGTTTAACCTCGTTCTTTGTATTTGTTGATATAACAGTAAGATCTAGACAAGATAAGCCTGGACGACATCCCATGAACACTGTTAGTGCAGCATTACTCATTTTTCCCTCAATTACTCATACATTACTATATCTCATATTGGAATATAGGTCTATATGAAACGAAATGTTGGGAAGGAATAAAGTAGACAAACAGAAGGGGCTGGGTTCAAATCCTGCTAGGGGACATTACTCCTGGCCATTGGGTGTAAAGGAACAGCAACATATTAAATTGCTATAAAAGCACAACTTTTAGTATTATTATTATTATTTTGTTTTTATGTCTGTTTTTAAGATTCATTTGTTAAAAGTTATATCTTTGATGACCACCCCACCTCAAAAAAAGTCTTTCAGACTTTTGTGTGTTATCCTGGTTGTTCACACCGACGAACTCCAAAGGCAATGGGAGATGAACACGACGATGTCTCAAAAACAGAGGTCCTGGTTGCGTACACGGGACCCAGTGTGTTTCGATGAGTATAGGGTTCCCAGGTGACCTGTGGTTTGAACCTCCCCCTATAATTGTGGATAAGTGACATGCTATTATGCAATTAAAAATCTTGTACAATGGATTCCTCTACCCTTTCATGCTAAAGATTACACTGATTTAAATTTGGTATTACTTGAAAATCTGCCCTTTCATTTTTTTACGACTATTCCATGTGAATGAACAATTTATTTCAAATATTCAGATCCCATTGTGAGAAAACGACGACAAATTATTAAATGTTTCTCACCAAGGGAATTCTCTATCTGTTTTATGTCACAATATTTGATTCGAGGACAAAAAGCAATTATATAACAAAATTCAACTAACAATTTTAGCCAATCAAGACACAGTAGAGATTTAATTGCTTAGAGTAGGATCATGTCCAGAGCATTTTCAAGATTTAGAGAGTGAAGCATTTAATTGAAAAAAAATTTGTGTGATATACTGTATCTAGCATTTTTTCTGTTTCTTGTCATTATTATTTTTCATGAATAATTTTTAATCAAATGTGTCAATCATATATATTCAAATTAATTTTATTAATTCTATGAAATTAAGTTGTCATGGAAAAAAACTTAACATAAAAAAATGCAGCAAATAATTATTATAATATTAGATATTTCTTTGTAATATTTTGTTTTTGAAAAACTATGTTTATTATGGGAGTAACCGCCTTGTAGAAAATACCCTGTGTGGGTAACTAAAGATCTATACTTGTTTTTATTATCTAGAGGGAAAAATAAAATATGAGATTTAAAAAAATTCTATATGTAGTTTTATTTAATATGGATTTCTATATTCTATTTTTAAAATAATTTATCAAATGTTAATAAAAATAATAAAATAAAAAAATTGGGGAAAAAAATATTTTTAAATAAAAACAATGCATATGAACTAAGCAATATACATTGAGGATTGAAATCCTGGAAATCTCACTTATTAACAAAAAACTGCAAGCTATAAATATCCCATCCTCTACGAATTTATGTTCAAACGTAAGCACATAGAACACTCACCAATCCTAAAAATCTTCTTCCTATTGATCGTCTTAAAACACAAGCGTTACTCGCATATCCTAAAACAAATCTCCCTCTGTGGAGCCTCTCCTAACACAAAATGTGCAAAATACACAACCACAAAGCCAAGAGATCATAATTTGTGGTTTGTGGTCTGCAAAGGAGATGCTCTTTGATGCGGTTTTTGTAATGAAGGAGACTGTAAGTAATTTGATGAAACTAACTCAGCTACTAGGCCTACCAATAGCTATATGATCAGCTTCTCCTAATTATAGGCTTAAGTCTAAAACACACACTTGAAATAGCAGATGAAACCCAAAACCAGCATCGACAACAAAGCTCTTTTTAGCCCTGGCTTTGTTGTTCTCCAGCTTAGGTAAGGCCCTTAAAAATATTATTAGTTTATCACCCTATCTAGGCTGGAAACGTGATGATGGAGGGAGATTTTTTTTTATTTGCTAAAGCCAGATATCACACTTGGATTTCTTGCTGGTGCATTGATATTCAAAGTAAAACATTATTGAGATAATACAAAATTTTTTAAAAATTAAAAAAAAAAATTCCATTTAAAAAATAAAAGTACCATAGAAGACCTGTGCGCAGTAGTCTAGAGCTAGACCCTGGACCAGATGTGTATAAGAGACAGACAGTACAGTATGTAGCTCTAGATAAAAGTAAGAAGTTTGTCAATTCAATTTCAATTTTGATGGACTTCACTTTTACAACAGTGGCACACATAAAACAAGTTTTATGGTGCATCCAAAATACCTTAATACAAAACAAAATGTAAAAAATAAAACTTAATTGTAAAACCAAAAAGTTATAATGCATAATATTTACATACACAGCAGTACAGGAGGCATAATGTGAATACATTATAAATCACATTAATTGCACTAGTAAATTTCACATTTACCAAAAAAAAAAAAAAAAAAAAAAAAATACCATTTTTAAAAAAGTACCATAGAAGACATTCGCGCAAGGGTGATAAATTAATATTTTCTTTTTTATTTTCTTTTTTATTGGGCCTAAGACTTTTTGAAATATCTTTCTTAGCAAACTTTTCTTAGCAAAACATATAATTCTTTTTTTTTTTCATATTTAGCAAAACTGTTCCATAAACAAATAAGTATTTATAAGCGAAAATAAGAAATATATTGTTATTGGTAAATTTGAGGGCCCTGTTGGTCCTTGATTGAGATTTCATATGTAAACGTCTAAAGGTGATGTGGCCATGTTTTTTTCATGTGACAAGAGACAGGCCTACACCATTTGTCATAGAAATGCTGATACCACAACTGAACGTACCTACAGTACCTACAAAGTACAATAATTAAAATTTTCAACTTTCTTAATTTGTTGCTTTTTAAAAATAGTCCTTCCCAATGCTTAATAATACAGCATATTTCAACCCTTAAGCTGTTTATATTCCCTGCATATTGTTATATCATTGATTTATGTTCTGCTTTTCTGTTTTGTTATGAATTACTGAACAATGATTTATACAAACCCAATTTCAACAGTGAACTATTTAATGATGGAGAAAATATGGTAAGCAATTAATCAACCCAGTGCCTGGAATCCTACGAATTCTAAGAGGTGGGAACCAACCAGATTATGAGCAACCAAGTGAGGATAGGAATCATAATATTGGGATACTGACTGGTAAAACACAAACAGAATGAAAGATGTAAGAATGTAAGAGCCACTTAAAAAATCATAAAAGATTAAAATAAAACTTTAAATTTCTCAATTTATTAATTTAGAAGCTTCGCATACTGTAAAAATTAATCATAGCAATTTATCAGCCTTCAATAAGTCTGATCAAAATTATAAAAAGGCCTAATTTTCTGCAAAGATTGCTCGGAAATCTGCCACATTTTTCAAAATATGCGGACAAAGTTCTAGGCCTAATTTTTGCATGGGGATTAAATATAATACGGCTGTTAAATATTGTAGAAATACAAACAAAAGTACATACCTACATTTAATTACAATATAAATCCCAATGATAAATAGCTTGCTAACAATTATCAAAATAATGATAAAAATATGTATACAAATCGTTTGTATGTATTCACAAATTAGATCTTAAAAGCAATAAGCTGTAAGCACTTCTGCTAGCACATTTAAGAACTCATCACTCAGTGTAGACAGCGACATGGCCAGGGATTTGAATGGTGTTAGATATCAAAATTTATTCTTATTTAGAATGTGTAAAAATAAATAGATGCAAAATGAGGATATGTCCTTAAGGTACATAGGCAATTATGTAACATAAGAAGCTAGGTTTTCATTTTTAATTAGAGTATGGAAAGTTTGTAAAGACTGGAAAAAAGGTATAGAAGAGAAGAAGAAATAGGCTCCCAGCAGAAGTGCGTGTCTACTGCCTTACACTTCAAAACTGTTTACTTAATTATCTGATTGAGGAATCGGTTATTTCGTCTCTATCACATTCTGCGCATTGAGCACCAAATTCGGTGGTGATGTTTTTGCTTTTCAAATCGTTATTTAAATTATCATTATTATTATGTTTGAGTTTTGAATGCTATTCGTTTTCTAATAACTCTTACAGGGTTAACTCCCACTCACGACAACATAGTTTTTACTGCACCCCCAAAAGGGCAGTAGACACAAAAATGAAGATAAAAAGTGAAAGCAAAATATACAGAAAAAATTAAAGCAAAAAATAATGATAAAAATAAGTTCCACTTATATAGCGCATAATGCAATGAGCCTATATGCACTTTCAAAAAAAAAATTAAAATTAAAAAAATAATTAAAGAAATGTTTGACAGTTATGAATGCAAATTCTCAAAACTATAGGAGGAAGAGAAAAGATAAACAATAAAAAAAAAATGGTATGATGTAAGAAATGAATGAAAGGACAGAAAAGTGGATAAAGAAAATATGAAGATATGGAAATAAGAAAAGAAGAGAAGAAATGAAAAAGATAAAGAAAAATAATTTAAATATACTACGGAAAATAATGAATTATAAACTTACATTTACATACCGCATAAGTCAATATGGCAGATATCGCAGAGAAAATGTACAGTACTATATTGTGACAAATAGGCCTAATCAGAAAAGCTGCCTAATTTAATAAAACTTGCTTACCAAGGAATTGAGTTACGGTTACACATGGATGACTCGTCAAACAAGACTGAGCAGGTGTCATGGAAAACTTATAGAAATATAATAATGTCATTGTCAAACAGGTGAGAATAATAGGTCGCATCTAAAAAAAGAAATAATAAAAAAAGAAATCTATGCTATGTCCATTGTTAAAATGTTATAATATTTGGTTGCAGGGTTGATCTGCATACAAGAGATCTTTATAATTCATTAAATTCAGTTACCTTTCTTTTGACTAGATACATTTTGCAATACAAACGTGCATGACTCTCGAATGGTCCATGGAATTTTTTGTTGTGGTTTGGACTCCCAATCTAAAGGTTGGAAGTGAGGGTTCAAATCACAACTGTGCCACTGTGCAAAGTTCTATACTACCATATCTTCAGAGTACAACCCCTAGATTAGGTGTAATTGTACAGCCTTCATCTTGAGTATCAGCCCAATGTATAATTTCAACAAATACAGCAAACAGTACAGAAGTTCTCCTGATGATGGGCTAATGTAGCAGTACTACACATGTTACAAGATTAGGGTAATAAACCTTTAGATCATCAGATGAGGAGGTTAAAACAAACAAAGTTAATAATTTATATGTGGCACAGACAAGTCAAATCAGTCACTTCTCGCAAAAATCAATATTTAGTTATTAACAAAAGGTTAAACAGTAAAAAGAGAGCTTTAAAATAGTAAAAGAATAATTTAAAGAAGACATTTCTTTATGGAGTTTAAACATACAGCTGTAGAACAATATTTGAGAAATCAGCCTTCAAAGTTAAAAATTCCAGGCATTTCTTAAGCAGAAACCATCACCAAATCTTTAAAATTGTTGGTTTAAAATTAAAAATGGGAAAACTAACAACATATCACAATGTATAGATATAATATACTTTAGTACAATAAAATAGATTTCAAAAATTTTGAAATTCCAGCTATTATCTCTCAATTGCAACAAGTGACTGGTTTCGTTTGTCTTTGCCACATTATTAATAAAGTAAAAAAACAAAGAAAATCAAACAAAGAAAATCCTTGTTGAACCACAGGGTTTATAAGGGCTTAAAGCTGAAGCTTATCCCAGTTTTTGTACCGTGAAGTTGACAAGAGTGGTAAACCTCCCCCCCACCCACACTCCCTAGGTAGGTCACTAATCCACTACAGATTACTCCCAGCAATTTGTTGGTACCCCCTGACACAGCTGGGTAGACTAAAGCAATGTAGATAAAGTGCTTCACTCACGGACACAAGCAGAATGCACAGCAAAAGATTGAAACTCCGACCTCGAGGTAGGGAAACCAAGCCATTTTCACAAATATAATACTCAATAATAAATAATAATCTTTATAAAGTACAGAACAGCATAATTTACGCATACTGTAACAAAAAAGAGAGATACAAATTGCTACATAATGTAAAGAGATAAATTGAAAAATTATATTTAGGATGTTGATTCAATGTAAACTTCAATCTGCAAATATGAATATAACATACTAAAATAAACTTACAAGCCACAGTCACATTCAAAAATGCTTCTAAGATTTAGAATGCCATCAAACATTGGAACACATGATGTACCTTGCAAGAAGATTCTTGCTTTAGGCCCAATAAAAAAAATTATTAGTTTATCACTCTCGCCTGCATATGTTTTAGAGAAAAAAATAATTTGGTGGAATTTTTTCTTTTGAGAATTTTTTTTTTTTAGAAAATTTTTTGTTTTTCATATTTTTAGTAAACAGTTTAGATATTGTTTGTATTATCTTAATCATGTATTTTACTTTGAATATTAATGCACCATCAAACAACCCAAAGGTGATACTTGGCTTTAGCAAAATAAAAAAAAATAAAAATAAAAAGTCTCCCTCCCTCATCACTTTTTTTCCAAAGTAGGGTGATAAACTTATATTTTTTTTTTACTGGGCCTTAAATACCCCAATAATATGATGCATAAAAGACACAGTAAAACTTGCAGTATAATATTAGTTGAACAGAAAGAAGAAATCACTAGAAAAAACACAAGAGTAATCAGAGGAAAGACGACCTTGGAAAAATTAACATCACAAGAGCATAGTATTTCAACAGGAAGTATAAGCACGATCACTGTGAAAGGAAGAAATGTTATTTCTATCTTTCTGAGTGGCTATGCGTGCAGAAGATGGATTTCTGACAAAACAACATTGCACAGAGAAATGATAACTTAGACGAGGTGTCTGGGAAGGGTGGAGGCAGAGAGATGAAGAAACGGAACGATTTGCGGCAGCAGAAGTTCGGAGTAATTAAAATTTGTTCTCGTGGATAATTTATGGGAGGGGAAAGACTAGTTTTACCCTTCCTTGTCACTAGGACGATTGATATTTCCTTGTCCAAACAGTTTATTTATAAATCTTAGGCAATGACATGGGCAAAAATCAAGCATCAATGTTATGTTGTGTTAAAAAACATAAAGATGTGTATCGCATTAGTTTGATGCAGCTGGCGATACAGTAGTTAAATGGCAGGCAATTTGTCAATTTAATGAATGTCAAAGTGTAACAAGCTCATCAAATACAAAATAGGATAGAAAAAAAAATCTAAATATCAAAACAGATGTAAATCTAAAAATACAAAGCATCTAATAAAATAATCTAAGAGTGATTACATTAACATTTAAGAGTAGTGGATAGTGTGTTTTTAATTAATTGCCTGCTTTGCCATTTTCAAATTTGGAATTGTGTAAATATAGATGTTTTTTGTAAATCATGCATGTAGTACTAATTATTCATTGTGTATTATGCAATAATTTGAGGAAAAAACATATCCTAATGGAAAATCCAAGGGTGCATACCACTTGGAAATTCATACCACTTGGCCTCATATAGATCTGTCTCTTATACACATCTAGATGTGTATAAGAGACAGGTATAACTCTATATCCCGATAAATGTATATTAGCTTAAAAGCCGTACATAGATTCCAATTTAAAAATGAAGATGATAATTACCTTATAATGTATAATGTGGCTTCGGTAATGGTTTTGTGTTGACGTTTATTTTATACCTCTTTCAACGAAACGCGACTAAAATTATTTGTATTCAATCATACAGTACCAACTGTACCACTTGGCCTCATATAGATCAGTTGGTAGGGTATCCAAGCGGTAATTGGAAGGTGTTGGGTCTGAATCCCAAAGGGGAAACGTTTTTCTCAAATATTTATTACCATCATGTTTTTTGTAGTCTAACATAGCTGCTTTTGCAGGCCTATAAATTAATTTCATAAATAGTACTAAATAACAGGGATAGAATTATGATTTAATAACATTAATATCAAATACCTACTAATAGAAAATAAATGTATGTTGCTAGTAATTGTAATTTTTTTAACATAATTATTAAATGCCTACAGGTATACGCCAATTAATGTTATACATCCTGATAATGGCCATTATAAAATGTTTTATTGCTGTTAATGTGTTATGGTGTTTCTCTTCATAGTCATCGAGTACAGTATACAGAAGTGTTTAATCCATTGATTATGGTAGGAGTTGAGAAAAATGAAGGCACATCATCAGCTTGAGCATGGAGATATAATTTTGAGTAAAGATAGGGATCACTTTAAAATTCTGAACGGAAATCACTTTTTTTATGTCAGGAAAGGCGTGTTTGAACTAAGTTGTCCTGGAAAAAAAAATGTCCAAAAAATGCTTTTTCTGACATTATTTAGGAACATTTACAAGTGAAAAACTATAGTATTAAGGGTAATAAAATGTAAAACAAGATCAAATTTCACTCAAGCAGAACTCTTCCGATCCCCCCCATATCCACAGGCTAGTACTGAAAAAGTAGATCCTTAATTTATGCATTGTGATTAAATCTAATCTAATTCTATGTAGATACTCATCAATGCCTATTCAGCATCTGAATGGGGGCATTACTGATAAATGAGAAATATTTATTGACCAGCAAAGCACAATCGCATAAACACTAGGCTATTATTACACCATTATAACATAATCACCATTATCATTATAGTATAAAGGCATAAATGATGAAATTATCTTGATTGAACACCGCAATAAGTTGAATAGTAACCTAGCAACAACGGAATAGGAGGACATGCTAAGAGCTCTATGTTTACTTACACTTAGCTTAAGTGGTCATTAGTTGCTAACAAAGTCTGTTGTAACACATTCAGACATTTAATTCTCAAAAAGTATTTATTATAATTATCCTCAATAAACACATATAATATTATCTAATATATATAAAGTGTAAAGGCATAGCTTTGCTTTTGAATACAAAACCAAGACAAAACTATCATTTTGCATTTCATGATCATCATTTTATCGCAAAAATCATGAAAATTAAGGAATGTAAAAAAAGTGCTTTAACTCCAAATCACTTTTCAATGTGTTTTATCCTAAATTATTGAAGAGTCATCAACAATAGAATTTATATTTTTGTTACTATTGCAAAATATTAAGTATAATTATTGGGAGTATAAATATTTGAAAACCCAAAGATAAAAATTAACAATTTCATGAACAATGTATATTTGAACCAAAATCTACTTTTTTATGCTCAATTTTATGTTTACATTTTTAAATAATGTTATTGTTAAAAATATGATATTGGACATTCCTGTTTTTAAGTGTTATGATGTATTATGTTGTTATATTGTCATTTTTTTTATGCGGAAATGAACAAAATGCACACGAAATCGACATGTGATAATTCTAGTAAAATTAACCAGCTTTGTACTGACCTTCAAATAATGCTGGATGAAGTATACATGGATTTGTAAACATCCAACATTATTGCAATGATTCTACTCTTCAAATGATTAATAAAATTCATTGTAAATTATATTTTTATATGATAATAAAATAAAAATCTACTTATCAAATGAAGTACTATTAAATCGTTTTGTAAGTTAAGTCAGAAAAATTGTGTCATCGCTATCATTTCATATGCATTAAATTACTCATGAATATAGATACCTGGAAAATAGAAAATATATTACTTGGATAGGATTATATATTCTACCATATTTATTATTTATTTTATTATATTTTTAAAATACTTGTTCAGGTTTTATATATAATATAATAATAACTGTTTAACCTTTGTCCATACCATATGTGACATAAGACATCATTGCCCATATATATTGTGGTAATTATGATACATCATGCCCATACCTATTACATGCAAATGACGTAAAAATTTGCATACAATTTGATAGAATGTAAAATTTCAACAATAAACATAACCAAATTTTTAGGTTAAAATTTTTCCACAACAATCAAAGTGTAACTAATCATGGTAGACCAGACAATCTTGATGTAATATCAAGTATATACAACCAATAATTTTTAGGAATAATTTAATTCAAGTATCAAAATGCAAATTTTAGCACATAATAAAGAGCTTATAACCTATACTTTTATTACTCAAAACTCATAGTTATACAGTAATTTTAGTATCTAAATTATAATAATGCTATATTTTAAAGTACTGTAAATGTTTTCTTTATCCCTTTCATATAAAATGTCCTTTCATGAATCTTGATAATTTAGTCAGTATCCTTTCATCGATCTTGAGTATTATATATTTACTTTTAATATTTATTTTATTATACTTTGTTGATTGCATCAAACTCAAATCCATATTGTGTCATCGATCAAATAGTTGTAAAGTATATAACTTGTATATTTAACTGTGTGAATTTGCATATTTTATTGTATCTTTTTAATTGTATTTAAGAATTTCAAATCCATATTATTTTTTGATTGAACCTACAACCACTAAATTGCTTTATATACTATTTAAAAGAAACCCAACAATTATCATATAGTACTAGGAACCAATCAGTTAAGTGCGAAAAATATATCACAACTCAACAGTAGAAAGCACATTATTCCAGCTATACCATAACTCAGACTGTGTTAAAACATTATCTTTCATTACTTACCTACGGTTTGATGTTAAAATTATTATTATCAAAAAAGTATTTTACCATTCTGTTTAATTTCAAATTAAGCGCCACTGTACATTACGCCAGTGATGAGATGAGGTGCCTTCAAGTTACTTTTAATTGATTTGATTAATTTTTTTTTATCTTCATTAATCGCGCCACGGCTTTGAAACCTCCAAAACTAAGATGTGTATTTCTTCCAAAATAATACAAATTTAAAGCATTTAGCCCATTACTACACTGTTTACATTCACCTATACAATTTTATTTTTATTTTCTCCTCCATCTTGATGTTTTTGGCAAAACTATTTTCTAAATAAAAAAACTAAATATATATTTTTTTTTTTCCACCTCTTCTAACAATCTTTAAAAAAATAAGTTCGCAAAACAAGGTATAAAAAGAAATCTCGCCTTGGCTGAGAGAAACTACAACACATATTTATACTGATGTGATATGACAATGCTTTCATATTTTATTCTAGAGGTTAAAGGGGAAAGGGGATGGGTGAAATATACAACATATATTTTTATTGACTTAATGTTCTGCCTAAGTAGTATATAGGGATCTTGAGTTACAATGATATAACAGATAAGCCATTATCTAATGAGTATAAGGTATACAGTTATCAGGCATCTGAGTAATAATATCTGCTTCGCATATTTAATAACATAGGATGAATATTTGCTGGTAAAATTGTGGCAGATTGATACACATATCTTTATACTATCCTACTGCACAATTCTGTAGTCTGTGAAATATTCTCTTAAAACTCGGTTTCCATGTAATCACTCACCCTATCGGCGACAGTCGTCGACAGTACAGACGAATCAGGGTGCATTTTTAGTCAGCCCCGATGCAATCGGGAAGGCACCCGGATTCGTCTGCAACGCAATCGGCAAAGTTGAACCAGGTACAAACTTCCCGACAACTGATAGGGTAAACGATTGTATGGAATATACATTAAAGCTTTATCTAGACTATCAAATTTTATTTGACCAAAAACTTTTGTATGCCCATATATAGTCATGATGTACCTATATATGGTCATGGTGTGATGTCATCATGACCATATTTAGACATATTTTACATATTTTGACCGGGCTTGGAGATTTCAAATTAAGACAACTGGATACTTTCTATTTAAGCTAAACTGTCAATTTATGATTGGTTTTCATCAGTAGATTCTAAAAAAGATTAGAGCTTAAATTTCCAATTTTTACTTTTAATTTCAAGATATCACTATACATGGTATTTATTTCACACATAATCTTGCAATTTTATAGTATAAGATTTGACAGTTGATTCTATGAATACTCAATATTTAAAAACATAATGTGTGATTTTTTGCCATATTAATTATTTATTCTCATGGACACTGATATACAGTAGTATAAATTTTTTTATAAAATATATAAATATATTCATCATAAATATAATTAAATATAGTAAGTTTTCAGTCCAACAAATTTGAGATTTACTCTCACAATACATCATTCTTAAAATGTGCAAATTTGTTAAATGTTCCAGTTTAACCCACAGTCTGTAGGGGCCACCAGCCTTCCTTGGGCGATTCCCATAAAATATGCTTACATTGATGAATCAGGGCAAAAGGTGGAAAGATCAAATGGAGAATACAGATAAACATCAATGTTTCGATCAAGGCTACATCTGACACATATGAGCCAATTTACGCGTGAGTCAGCTGGTGGCATATCGTAGACGCAGTTGGCTGTTCCCCTTAAGATCAACCGGTGAAAGGAGGAAACCTGATAACGTAGAATTAAATCAAGATAATGAAAAAGCGGGGATGCATCAAGATAACCGAATAAGAAGAGTTTTTAACTAACGTCGTACAGAGACCCAACGGAGCCAACCCACGTCAACTCATGAAGGGAAAAAAAGAATACATTCATTAGGATATCAAATATATATCACCAAACGGCAGCAAAATCCATTTTTTTAGTCTCTTGAGAATGTGCCGATTCTCCTTAGTGAAAGATGTCATATATTTTTGATGAACACAAACATGGAAATAAGAGGGGGAAATACTCATTAAATGTGCAACATTACCCATGTGCATGTAAAACAATGCAGTACCTTCTTCGGAAGAGGATAGGGGATTGTCTTCTGGTATCCTTTCTACTCACCAGCAGAAGGACTCGACTGGTAATGGTCTTCTTAAAACTTTTCTGGGTTATCCTTAGTATTTTTACACCTATCCAATCCTATGAATTTGAAGTCCAGTAAAATGGAAGGGACAGCGATGGAAAAATAAGTAGGCCTATAGGTAGAAATGAAATCGTGGGATGAAACCTGATTGTCTTTACCTTATTAAACATAACTTGGTCTCGTGGGAGAACATTAGCTTGATACATTCACCAGAAAAAGAACAATTTTTTGTGTTTGTGTGTTTTCAGTGCTATTTTAATCCGACGTATAATCATCTTTTGCCTCTATGCTGTTTGTAAATTTACTGTATGTTTATTCGGCCAGGGAGTTTAAAGGATACCCACATCTTGTATAGGGCTTTCAGTCCATGTAGTCCTCTTGGCATGCCTCTGGCCATTTCCTGATTTGTGCCGAATGGATTGGATTGGATTTATTCGGTGTAAACACCAAACATAGCCCACGAAAGTCTAGACTTATTTCCAGTGTCCTTCTGGTGGTGAATTGGGCAGTACACCGGGAAACAATCCCTACTCTTTTCCGAAGAGTGTACTGCATTCTTTAACGGGTACATTGGCCATAAATGCACAGGGTCTCATCCGAAAGACGGCGCGCTATTGTAACTTTTATTTCAGCCATCCAGCTGAAACACAAGGAGAGGCAGCAATGGGAATTGAACCAGGGACTAGAGCTCTCTACGGTTCAGAGCACACACAGTGGCTACCACCAGATTACATAATTTAAATAAATAAATATGACATGATAAACTAAATATGTTATTGACCTGAACATTGTTTTTAATTACTTAATGAAGGTATTAAGTTTTCTGTGTTACATTAATAGTTTATATTTATTTTTACAAATAGTAACTATTTTTAAATAATTAGTATTTATTTATTTATTCATTTGTTCTTTATACTGGGTGATTGTCAAAATAAATTTAATAACAATTTATACAAAGTTATTATTTTATTACTGTTAATGCTAATATAATTTGGCCGAAAAGAACCACTGAACTAAACCACAATATTAGACTTATTTTTTATTTTTGTCTTTATCTCTATTTTTTTAAATTTTATTTTTTAGGAAAATCATGGATGAAAACACAATAATATTCATAGTAATAATTATTATAATTGGAAGCATTATTCCAGAAGTTAACATTTCAAACAATCTTTAACTTACCTTGAACTTGTCCACAATTAAACTACAAATGAAAATTTAAGATCCAGGCAGGAAAGACAGACTGTGTGTTATGCCTTCAATGGTCACATTAGGAATAACAATGGATGTGGAAAAGTCAGGAAATTTATGCCAAAATAGCCACAGCAGTCATCATAAAAAAATCCCGGAGGAAATTCCAAAGTGTTATTGGCAGAGAGCAGCAAAGACACGTCAAGAATAAATGAACGGCCCTAGATTTCTACGACGCAATGCAGTTGGTTTATGAGCCTGGTGATTATTATATGATATGATGTAAGACCGACAAACACTAGCTCTCGCAAGCCAGATGGCCAATGAGAAAAAAAATAGTAAGAGAATTCTGAAACCTGACTAATAAAGCATATGACCCTGGCCACAGGAAAGGTTACTGAATTACAAGATGGACTTGTTCCCTATCTTTTTTTTTTCCCATCTTGACATACTTTATCCTACTGAACTTTAAATGTATTATAAATCAAGTAAGCATTTATTTATTTTTATACTATTTAATGAATTAATATATATAAAAAATATAATAATTGCAATTTGATGTACAGAATGCTGAAATGAATACATTTAAAAGAAACTATTTAGATAGCACTAATTTTAGTATTCAATTCTATGAGTAGATAATATTTTTTTTTTTCTTTGTACAATTTTGTTTGGTAAATTTCTGAATTGTTTGAGTTATTTCTTTTTTTTTTCTATTATATTTCTAGTATATTTAAATGTATCTGTAAATGCTTTTTAAAAATTATAATATAGTAATTTCAGATTTGTTCTTCCTTTTGTTTTATACCCAAATAAATAAAGTAAGCATTATTAAATATATCATAGAATTACAGTAACAATAGTGGGTTTATCTATTATAAATCATGTAAATGTATTGTAGAAGTACTGTAAGTATTAGGTTATTATTAACCATGTTAATTTACTATAGAATTGCAGTAACAACATTTTTTCTAAAAAAAAAGGTATTAAAAATGGATTCATACAGTTAACAACCGTATATTGCAATGTAAATTTAACAAGCTTGCTAACAAGGGAATTCTTTTTATCTGTGACTGGCTCTGGCAAAACATGCTGTTTGTCGCAATTTCTAATTATGCAAAAGTACCCAAAACGTTTTGAGAACCAATATCCATCAATGTTTTAAAATAGAATTCATGCAAATCTAAAAATACCGAAAACTCAATTTTGAATTTTTCCCACATACGGTTGATTTAGCCAGAGCCGGTAACATTTTTGAAAGTCAGCAAATTAAAAATATCCAACGTCGGTGTTCGCATGAATGTGACACTGAAAGACAAGCCCATTTTAACAATCAATATAAATTACAGAAAATAAAGCAGTAGTCTTGTATGCGAGTTTTTAATCAAATAAAAAAAAAAATGCATGACATTCAACAGAGGAATTGAAGGCGACATTGAAATTTTGTATTAATTACCGGCGTGCTTCGAAATTCACAGACAACCATCTCAAGCATTATTAACTCATATTAAATCATTAATGTTCATAGTTTCTTTGTAATTTTATCAGAAAAATTTGGATACAATTCAAGTTCGTGTTTGTTTGTAATCAATTGTTTCTTTTAGCACTTCAAAATTTAAACTCTCAAGTGTAAATCAAGGACGTTGAGTAAATAAACTGTATCTCTGTAATTATTATTGTTTTTTTTTTCTGAACTTCAAACTTCATTATAATTGAGGTTGTAGGTGGTGTTTTATGATGTTTTTTGTCATACTTTTTAAGTGTTCAAAATAATTAAACACTATGTCATTGTTAATATCTGCAAACACATTCTATGCTAAGGTTAAAAACATTCACGATTGTGGCTATTAATTTCAGAAAATACAACATTTTCTCACAACATTACTTGAACTAATAAGAAACTTCCTTATTCAATACATAGGCCTACTTCCTGATTATCTGTATCTCAACATGATGAAATTCAATGAATAATGATGAAATCCGCTGGGAAATTCAGCATGGTAACAAGGAAATCAACCCCAGAATAAATTTTTTCCCACATTTTTTTTTAATAGAAAGTAAAACCCATTCTGGTATGAATGCATACTTCATACTACTAATATGCACCAGTATATAATTTATACATTGCCTTTAAGGGACAATAATTAATAAAATAAATATCACTTACATAGCAAATAATAAATATAAGAACAATACAACAATAATAAATGGCTTGGAAGTTATTATCTATCTCTAACAATAATATTAATGTCAATACAAATATTGGGAATGGTTTTGCTTTTAGTCATGTAACAAAGTCCCAAAGTTCTACAGGATTTTAACGGAGAACGTTGGGACTGGATTTAAAGGCACTATTTCCCTTTCTTCAGGATACAGGTCCATTCCTTTGAGTACCATCAAGTGTTAGTTGCATGAAAGCCCTTTGATAAAATTTGGAGAGGCCCTCAGAAACTTCATTTACAAACATGTAAGTATGAAAATCCTTAAATTGGCTTCTAGAAGCCAATTATTAGGATCTTAAGCTTATGAACGCACAGGTCCCAAGTCACTTCTGGTAGATTTGGTCGAATGTGCTTACTTAACATGTATCTAAAATATAATCTGCTGCACTTGGCGATGGCCATCGCCAGCTAATTTCCGCGAGAATTGAAGTACAATATAGTAATAATACAAGATTTAAGGAAGATGGGTTTAGTTTACACAGAGATCTCTGCTTGCAAGCGGGAGTATGGAAAGACGTCACAATTTTCGGGGCACTCAAAAAGAGCTGCGGAAGCCTTGGGATGCATATAAATGGTGCTTATAATGTAGAAATATTTTCTTATTGTAATTCTCAATTGAAAACTAATACATTTACAAAGAAAGTCAAATATTGAATTTCGCAGATCATTTAGTTATAACAATCACACAGACAATAATTTCAGACAAAAATTTCTTTGATTTAGGAGCGCGACAATCGAACAAAAGAGAAGAAGATTCAGGGTATGGGCCAGTGACAATGACTAGACAGTGACAACGCTTTTGAGCAGGAAGCACATGTCATTCACGAGCATTGTCTGACAAATCTCTCTGGAAATCACCCTATCTTCGCAACCAATCACATTTTTATTATTTTCAGTTGGAACGGCTAAAAAGATCATTCTTATATACAGTCTGTAATGTACACTAAATGAAGGCCACAATGCAAAAAAATTGCTGACGATCGGAAATCCAGAGGGAGTGTTATAGTCTTCATGTTGGGGGGGGGGGGTGTGAGGAAAGGGGGGGGGGGGGGGATGAGGAAAGACAGTCATGTTTACTCTTTTCTTTTAAATACTAATTTAATAGAATTAACCCACCTGTTTGAAAAAGATGAGATCATTTTCTTATTTTAAAGAGGTCGATGAAGTAACAAATTTTATTTCTTTGAACATTAATAAAGAATAAAGATATAATAATAATAACAATAATAACAATAATAATAATAATAATATAGGTTTTTAATATAGTGCCCTATAATAATCTCTCAGAGGGCTATTGCACACAAAAATGAACAAATAAAAAAATTTAATATTAAAAAGATGTTTTTTTAGGTCATCCTAAAAACAGAAAAAAAAACAGAAGGAAAATGGATGCAGAAATTATTTTTTTAAATGGGGAGTTATGCAGGGACAGATCAATCATGCTTTTGCTGGGGGAGGGGTAAGAGAGAAGTGGAGGTTAAAGAACTATGGTACTGTCCAAGGAAACGATTTGGAGATATCTATTAACCTATTGTGGGAGCCACTAACTTTTGTGTTTTTAGTACATATTACATTCGATATTTCAAACTAGGTAATGAGTTATTTTTGAGGTGCTTTCAGAAAGGGAGGGGGAGACAAGCCCTCATTTTACCACCTCCACATTCGTCATTGTTGTAAAAATATTAAGAATCACTCTTGCACATAATTTACACATAGCATCACATAGCCATTTATAGAGTGCACAGTCCTGAATGTTTACAATTTAAACTATGCATTAAATTAAAGATAAACACAGAAATTCTACAATGTTACAAAACTAATAATACCTAAATTCATATATTTATTTATTTATTTAATAAAAATTCGATGAGGGCCCAACACAAATGTGGGTACCTCTTGACATAAATTAGAAAACAATGTGATATACAGAATATATTGTTATATGATAAAAGCACAATACTTTCCAAGCATTCTTTTAGTACATTTTAATGTACAAACCTGTTAATTACAGAATGGAATTATGGGATTTTTTTTATACCATGACCTCATTCGCATTCAAGGCTAAGGAAGTAGCGTTTTAGATAGGATTCGGGCACAGAATTTTGAATTTGAAAGATGAGCACCTTAACCCCTAGCTATGGCTCTACTTGCTATTATAATTCAATAAGTATAATTAATTTGGTCATGATTTGTTGAAGTTTCGAAACCTTTAAAAATGAAAGAATGAATAAATATAACACTTTTGTGGTTAGGATGAAGGTCGTCGGCCCTTGATTAAATAAGCTCACTCCTCCTTTTTCACCTTCATACGTCATTTACGAACCAACTGTTTACTGAACAGTAGGTCAGTGCTTTAGCAGTCACACCTGCCAATGACTGTTCACCTCGGTGAACGTAATGAATCGCGATGATTCTGCGACTCCGCCTTTCTTTGTATCCTATTGTTAATATATTTTTATCAATGTTATTCTTTCATAGCCACATACTGGGATATTCTTCAGTATATTTCGTGCATTAATGGTTTGCAGTGGCTGCGAATAAATATAACGTCAAAGGCATAACAATTCAGCGTTAATATAACACATTTGTGTCTGGAAAAATAATGTTTGTGATTCTGGGACATTCATGATGCTTCCGACGGCCAATAGTGCATTTTTCCAGCCCTGGACTTATATATGTGACATAACATGTTACGACACGATCAGTTGATGCTGGCCTCTCATGCAAGGGACTGGTGTTTTGAATCACCAGCAAGCTACAGTACACGGTACGCCAGAAGTCTCCTTGGGCAAGACATTTAAACTGTTTACAGCATTGGCACCAGCGGGGGGGGGGGGCATTTGCTCTCCCGTCGGACAGGCCTTGACCCACTACAGTCTGACGCCACGACAAGGTTATCAGATCAAAAGTTAAAAAAATAATATTTTACCTATCCAAATAATGTTATCTTGATTGCCATTCTCGAATATTATGGTCTAAAAAGCACAATTTGGACAATGCTAACCATAAAACTCTCCCTGTGAATTTTACATGGATTTTTTTCATTCCGGGACCCCGACCGAGGCTCTAGTCAACTCCTTTGTTCAAAACCCCTAGAGAAAATTTAGCAAGTATCACCTGCTAAATGATGTCTGTTTGAAGATACATTCATGTAATACAGTATAAATTAAAATCATCTCTATAGTAATTTTCTATAACAAGTTCCTTTTTAGCAACCATATTAAAATTCTCAGTTAAGTGAAGCGTGCCTTATTTTTCCAAACATAACGTACTAGTGAATCTAAAATATTTTTTATTACCTGAAACACATAACAACCACATGTAAATGACACCTTGTTAAAATAAGTACAGGTTATTCACTGAAGCCATGAGGGAATTATTCAAGAATAATATCTTTTTCGTTTCTTTATCATTACGTCCATATTCTATGCTTAAGAGAAAAATTGGACATGAAATAGATGGTTTTGCGTCACACTGGATATACATAAATACCGCTAGATCCATTGATGTGCTGGACAAATTAGATTAAGGATATTTTGCATGGCTTCTTAGGGGTTAAAATACACATATAGTAGAAGTTAAGGACTTATAACGGTGTTATGATCTAATGTTTCTCGGTGAAATATGGTACACTATTACCTAGGAAAATTCATGGTGTCTAGAAATAATATTTGCGCATGCATATTTTCATTACGTTTGATTTGAAATAATGTCTTGATTACAGTTGTTTAACAGTTATGTTCACACGTTCACAGGTACAATGAATTTCGGGAGTTTGTGATAAGATGAATAGTTTTCAATCCTGGTTTCCTAGCTTCAAATCCTGCAATATTTGGAGTGCTCTTATTCTAATCTTTATCTGTTAGATAATCAATCAGACTTTTCTTGTACACTTGTTGAAGGCATATCTGAGCAAACATGATTGTGTGACAAATATGATTTGCCTATTATACGGGTACAGTATATGACATCAACACCTATATATGGATGCGATATAACATCATTACGCACGTATGGGTAATTCACACAAATTTATCACATAGAATTTCATTATGTTGACAGACCGTAAGACATATGCAACCTCTGTCCAGACTTAAATTTTGTTTGACAAAAAACTGTTGTTCAAATTGAACTTTATTATAATTATTATTATTATTATTACTATTATTATTATATTATTATTATTATATATGGTCATGATGTAACTATATTTGGTGATACTGTGATGTTATCATGACCATATATAGGCATGTCACATGTTTTTCTTTCAAATAAAATTGCATACTCTGGACATGGCTTTATTTCAAATGTCTATTCAAACATTTAGTCTGACAGACTAAATTAATATACTAAGTTTATATCATGTATTACAGTTAAACCATCACATCTGCAATTTTCAATTAATGCAAATTCAATAATTCAAAGAAATATTAAAATAAATTTTTTTGAAATGACGCATATAAATCCATAATCAGATGTTTTCTTTGATACAGGAAAGCTAAAACACATATGAACCTTCTATCAAAAAAAACCACAAAAATGTATGCTACAAAAACAGGAAAGAAATGGCCTACAAGAAGAGATGAACTGGGGAGGGAAACGGACTAGAAACATCAAATAATATCTAAAGAGACAAGCCAAACAACAATGAGACAGAGCAAAGCTCGGATCTGGGGAAGATCAGTCACAATACCAAGATAAACAAAAATTACAATCGAGAAAAAAAAGCTCAGTAATTTAAGGATGAATGGGGAGGGATATGAACAAATTTCAGGCAGAGGAAAGTTCAAATTTTGAGTTGCCAGAGAGAAATGGTTATTCTGTGACACATGACAGAGATGTTGTCAACATAATATGCATGTACATGACGATTTCCATGCAAGTTAAGGTAAACAAATCATTTTTAAATTTATAATGGTCAACATAATCATGGACAATAGCCATGCTATCAATACAAAGTCAGAAAAGGGATAGTGAAGAAATTCAAAGTGCTCTAAACAAAAGATAAGCCATATCCCCTATCTATATCCCTAGATGATTTTTGATGCCAAAAGAATCTATAAGAAAACTGAAGCAATTTCAAAGATAGAAACCATTCGCTGTTTGACGACTTACAGCGGTTGCGATCTGGCAAACGAATGCATTCTATACATGAAGCAGAACTAATATCTTCAAATTTGATTTTGGTTTTAAATTGATTTGATTTGAATTAATATTGAAACCCTTTGACATGGACACCTCAACATTTAGTGTACAATTTAAAGATATACTGTCTATCGTGGTTATGAACTTGAAATAAAACTTAAAATCTGATTTGCTTACATTGCATAATCTATGTTACCAGAATTAAGATTCCAATTGAGGGAAAAAATTAACATTTTTCTTAAATGATTTAGGCCAATACAAAAATGATATCATTTAATATGGACTACTGTATATTCTTCATAGCACAGTAGGTGGTTAACATCATGGCATTGGCCATGTGACTTTTGAAAATAGGCGGGGTTTATGGTGTCAGCATCATGTCACAATGATCATGTGACTTGTAGTCTTTTAAATGTGGACATCTTGTCATGATCATGTGACTTATATCCTTTTGAAAGTGAGTGGGACTAAGTTAATAATGTCCTGGCATAATGATCATGTGACTTATATCCTTTTGAAAGTGGGTGGGACTAAGTTAATAATGTCATGGCATAATGATCATGTGACTTGTAATGATCATGTGACTTGCAGCCTTTTGAAAGTAGGCGGGACTAAGTTACCAACATCATAGCATAATGATCATGTGACTTGTAGCCTTTTAAAAATAGGCAGGGCTACATTATCAACATCGTGGCATAACGATAATGTGACTTTTGAAAGTGGGCAGGGCTAAGTTATCCAAATCGTGTCATAATGATCACACGATTTGTAGCCTTGTGAAAGAAAGTTGATAGGGCTGGGCAGGAACAGAACACATCAACCATAGTAATAAAAATGCATTCAATGAAATAATTCACCACTTTAATGATCACTCAAAAGTGCGAATACAATGTTCTAATTTGAAAACTAAATGCGCATTACAACATAAATTTGAACTTGCAATGCAACAAAATGGACAAGGAAATATTTTCAAATTGAACATAATGATGTGATGCTGCTCAAACTTGGTATGGAGGTTCTTTAGCTGTGTTCCACTATCAAATTTTATGTGACAAATGTGTGTGTGATATGCCCATATATGGGCATGATGAGGTCATACTACACCCAAATATGGTCATATCACAGTTATTTGTCACATCAAATTTCATAGTGTGGACAAGTATTTACTTGAGACAGCTGCCATTATTGAACATGAACATTCACAAATGTCCATTAGGCCACCAGCTTTGCAAACAGTCTATCATGGCATTATCATCATGTGATTTGCAGGCCTGGGAAAGTGGGCAGGGCTTAAGCCATTCATCATGTTTCCTGATTGGCTGGCAGTGACTCAAAACAACATCACAGCTAAAGAATTCCCAATCCACTGTTGGGTACTTAACACAAGAAGTGACCGTAGTTTACAACTTCCACCAGTTACCCAATAGTAGTATTTTTCTATTAAAGATGTATTGTACCTTGAAAATGTCAAAAAATCATTAAAAAAATTATTTTGAAATTAAACTTGCTCACTTTGCATTAACATGCAAGTTACTGACTTGGGCATAAATTATTGAATTTTAAAAAAGTGTGTCCAGATTTTTAAACTGGAAAATTATAATAAAAATAATTTAAAAAAACTTTCAGTGACTGGAAGTGTTCCTATCATTTTTCGCTGTAAAATGATCAGTAAATACACTTTTCAAAATGGGTAAGTTAATTTAAAAAATTATGATATTTTAGATTTTTTGTCTTTTTTCATGAGACAATACATCTTTGATAGGGTGAGACTGTTTTTTATATCTTGTTTAACGAACCCACCGACTGGAAATATTGATAATTTCTAATATAAAGTAAAATTTTATTTTTGGCCAATTAATACACCAGCCACCATTAAAATGTAAATTTCAGAAAAAAATTTAAAAAAAAAAATTTTTATTACATCATCCGCTGCCTTGAAATCCCCAAAGATAAGATATGTATATTTCTCCCTAACTATATAAATTTGAAACATTTAACCATGATTAAAATGTTATTGGTGAGTGTAAAATGGGACGGATCCCATTTTACATTCACCAATAAAATGTTATTTTTATTTTCTCCTTCGTCTGGATATTATTAAGAAAACAAAATTTTATTTTTATTCCGCCCTCCTCCGATGAGCTTTAAAAAAAATAAGTGCACTAAACAAGGAATAAAAAGTCTTTAATAAACTATAGGGGATATTATTTCTCTGAGGTACTTGCAATCAGAAGTCTGGTCGCAGTGTCTTGGGTTTTCCAAAGAATTTCCACATGGCAGTAAAAGCCTCCGCCCACACAACCACAACAATCATTACCATTACCAAATGTTAAGAATCCATTAACAATTCACATTGAAAATTCTCATGAATATTTATAATCTCTTTATTCAGGTGTTTGAATGTCTGTTTTTATTATTTGCTGTTTGAAGTGTCTCTTAAATGTTATATTCTAATGTCCTATATTTTACCAAATTTTGCCTGTTTATTTTGTACAGTATTTCAATGTTCTTGATGTATTTTGATGTTCTTTGTGTTTAGGTATCTAAATGTGTGTTTAAATTATTTACCCTTTGATGTGTATTTCAATGTTATAATATTAATTGTTATACATTAATGTTATATATTTTTACCAATTTGCCTGTATAAACTGTATTTTTTATGTTAGTGTAAATTTCTCCCAATTCAGTTTTCCATGAGAAATAAAGTTATCTTGAATCTTGAAAAAAAATGAATCTCCTCACTGCACAATTATTATTATTATTATTATTATTATTATTACAAATATTAATAAAAAAAACAAACATTAATAATTTTAAAGAAATAATAATATCAATAAAATGCTGGCTGTACTGTAACACTTTCTCAGTCAGAAGACCGAAGACAGCCTTTCTCGTGAAGAACCTCGGTCACCGACCAAAAAAAACCAAAGAATAATTTAATTATTAAAGGTTAACGTAGAGCAGATGTACAATATACCTATAACTGTATGTTGAATATGTAAGAGAAAGAAATACAATGAAGACAAATATTGATATGATTTAATTTTTAAGCAGATTCATATAAAAATGTGCTAATTTCACCAAAAAAAAAAAACCATTCAGGTTCCAAAAATTGTGTTCTAAGGTAGCAGAATATACCCACGATAAAAGTGTCATTATTAATAGCCAATTGTTATCTTTTTAAATTTATTTTGAATACGTATTGCATCCCTTAGCAAAAGGCATGTTATAAATTCCTGTATTATTATTATTATTATTATTATTATTATTAGTAGTAGTAGTAGGTAGTAGTAGTAGTAGTAGTAGTAGTAGTAGTAGTAGTAGTAGTAGTAGTATATTGTAACACATAGTAAGACTGTACATTGTGTGGTTTCAGATAATACATGGAAAATAATTTTTATTTAGTGCTATTTGTCTTAATATATCTATATGAAAAATACTAATAATAATTACTTTATTATTTATGAGGTCTCACTAAGAAATGAGATGCATCGTTGGTGAAATCATTTTGAGATATTTACCAAAATAGGTCAAAGTCAAATTTTTTACAAAATTTTTATTCTAATGTTTTTGAATAACTTGATACTTATATTTTATGACTATACTTATTAAGTGTATTTTCTTACTTGTTCTCTGCACATATTCTGTAATTTTAGCTCTATTACTTGTACAGGTTAGTTTATATTTGAGAACACTTTTCTCAAAACATGGTTCTCATACACCTAAACTTTAAATGCTCACATCTCTGGATCTACTTATTCTAGGGAAGCCATTCAAAGACCAAATCTAAAGCTTATAATGTGATCTATCCTAATACAATATAAACTATTTTTTTTAAATTTTGTATCGTATCCATGAAACTCAATATGTGGCGAGACCTCACATTTGAAACATATTTTATTACTAAACAAAATATGAATTCAACTGTGATGTTTTAATTATTTAGTAGAAATTTAATAGAATACATTTTTTTACTCAGTTCACATTCATATCAGTTATAAAAACTCTTTTAATTGACTTCCTCCGCCAATCATATCATTCTTTCATTTTCCATATCTCTTTATTACTGTTCTTTACTTATTCATAAAGTTATAAATAAAACTTAGTTATTAAAAATGTTTCCGTTTTATATTACGTCATTTGTAATTAGCAAAAATTAATCTATAGTATCAATAGCTGAGTTAATCAACATTTTCAGGAAGTGGTTAAAATCTCTTTTTTTTTTCGAGAGAGAGAGACGATAAATCCTCATCCTGGACAAGCATGAACAAAGGCTGCTGAGCAAAATTTGACATTATATACTGCAAATTTTACTAATTGATTGATTGAATACAACAACTCAGTTAAAAAGTAATACTCTATTAAACTCAAAAATCCTAAACAGTGGTGTAACGAAGGGGCCTGATTCCCTTCGCTAAGGCTTATTCAAGTACTAATACCCTGGGTGCTGGAGGACACATAGTACCCCAGACTGGTACGAATTAAAGTCCTTGTCTGGTTTGGCATTTTCAACTATGTTGATGGGGATTCTCTAGCCACAAGTAAAAGGAACCCTGCTGGCAGAATTTTGGCACATGGTCCCTGAAAAAAAATGTACATTAAACATTCTGAAAACCTCTCGCTTTCGCCAGTAAGAGCTCATGTAATTTTAGCTTAGATGTATCTCACAACCCCCTAACAATAGAAACTGCAACAAAATTATGCATTATTAATGTTAAGGATCAAAATAATTTATCATTACAGGTACTTACAATTTTGCAGCAAATATCAGCAATTTTCAATTAAAAACTACAAAATTATAATTTTGACTACACAAGATACTTTCGTTAAAAAATTTGTCAACGATTACCTGTATGAACAAATTGTAGCAGCCAACTGCTATAGCAGCCATCATTGAAATAACTGAAGATTTGAAAATTGAGAAGTTACGAAAATAAGTAAATATGGAATGAAAGCCTTCGGAATTTGATAATTGGATTTATTGTAACAACGGAAGTTTAATGTTTCCATTTCAGAACAGGTTTCATTTTTAACTTCACAATGAGTTGAAATTCAGGCCAATCTCACTATTACTGAAAGATTCAAGTAAGCCTTAAACCTTTAGCTTCAGACCTTTAGTTTACTGACCAAGTCATAAGTGCAAGCACAGCAAATAAGATAAAATCCGTTGTATAATAATATATTGGAGTTATATAGCGCTTCATGCCAATATGGCCTCTAAGAGCTTCATATTATTATTTCCGGTCATTGAATCAAGCAGTATGGAACACATACTCAGTTCCCCAGGGAGAATTCCACAGCTTAATCAGCACATTTTGTGTTTGAACCTACCAGGTACCTACTAGTACTCCTGGGTAGAGACAACCGTAGGTTAAGTGCCTTGTTCAAGGACACAAGTGAAATGCACAGGAAGGGATCGAACCTACAACCACAAAGTTTGAAAGCAGAACCGCAACTGCCGTGCAAAACCAATCCTACAAGTCAACTCTGCTATGCTACTGCCCTCGCAAGGCTGTCATCACAGCTTTAAGTTTCAGATGCAGATTGAATAGTACATTAGTTCAACACACAGGCATTTTAGAATTATGCAATTATAATTCATTAATCACACTACTGAGCTTTTTTTCTGAGCGATTGGCGGAGAGGTAAAAATTCCTGCTTATTTTGCTATAGACCCCAGTCCATAACCCGGCTAGATTCGGTTTTCAATTGGAGTTTGGTAGCTTAGCTGTGCAAGAACATGTTTGTTTTCTGTTCAATTCATTTCATGTTGTAGTTAACTCAGGTGGCACATCATCAAATCATAAAAATAATAAAATATAATTTCATCTTCAAAGTTAGTCTGAGTCTGAGCGTGCTGCCTCTTCATGTTTAATCATAAGAATGTGTAATATAAAAAAATGTTGCTTAATTCTCTGCTCATTGCCTGTATCACAATGTAAAATTGGCAGATTTTTCTGATTGGTCAAACAAAGTGCTTTCAGCTGAGCTCATATTTTGCTCATTGCATTTAATTAGACACACTGTCCACAAAAACTCATGCGTATCAAGTCCATTTTTTTCTGCACAATCCAAATTTTTTTAGTGTGTTACGGCAGGATAAAAAGTTACATTTCTCACTAACATTTCTCACTAAACAACTGAGTTGCTGTACATTTGTAACAAAGGCTTGACCAGGCTTGAGTTAAGACTGGCTCAAGGTAAGTCCAGCTTAACACTGTGCCGAGTGTTCAGGCTAGCTGGATCAGCCAGGCGCTAGAATTTACATTAATAAACCGTAACTAGGAAACATGTTTCGAAACCCTGCACGCGAAATGTAAGCTTGCTCACAGCACACATACTTGAATGATCATTACTAATTTTTTTACCCAAGGTCAACACGAGACCCCAAGCAGCTATTTAATCCTGGATTAGAAAAGTTAAAAATGGTGGCACACCAAGCTTAGTTACATAAAATAGGAACACAGCCTGACTTGACGTAAGTCACCTAGTTCAGACTGGCAGGTGGATAAACCTGGTGAGCTGAGCCGAATTTATCCACCTAGTCTGAACTAGGCCTTTATTATCAGTTCAATTATACTAAGAATTTCCCAAACCAAAAAGTAGTGTCTTTTTATTCTGACTGACCTAAATCTACAGTACATGTTTACTCTAAATATCAATTGTCACGCCTCGATAATCATGATTACAAAAACATAAATAGAAGGTGACAGTAACATAAAAGCTGCGATAAAATCATTCATCATGTTTTCCAATGCAACAATAATTAAATATAACAGGTGAGAAAAAAATACAAGTAGTATCAGAAATATCCCTGTACTGTGAAGAAAAGTGACTGCTATGTAGTAATTTGCTGTAGTTCACCTTTTCGTTAATCAGATTACAACTACAGTATGTTATGCTATAAAAAAGTATTTTCTAGAAGTTTTAACAATTTTTTTGCGTATTGACTTTACGACAAAGACAAAGACACACAAGAAACTATGAAGAAGGGCATTTTGAAATGCAAGCGAAACTGCGACTTGCATCTGATGTGGAACACAATTGAATGAATGAATCGTCGCTCACATCACGAACTAACACAATCAAATTAGATTGTGTTAGTTCGTAAAATCAAGATAGCGCGTCAAAATATGCGCTGTTGTTGTTAAGGACTCTTTGTGTGGTAAAGAATACAAAATTGCTTGACAACAAATACGCGCTCGTTTTGACGCGCTACTGTGATTTCATGAACTAACACAATCTACTTTGATTGTGTTAGTTCGTGATGTGAGCGACGGAATTGGCGGGGGGGCATAGGAATTTGAAATAGAGGGACACAGAGGGTAGAGATTTTGCGGATGGAGGGTTCAGGCCATCCCATTCCCACCATTTAGGTGGAGGTATGAAATTTTATAGCTATGGCACAAGGTGGCTAGAAATTCCTAGATTCAAATTTGAATGCAATTTGCCTTTTTTCCACAACTTCAAGTAAAGGGGGTGGGGGAGAAGGAAAAAAGTCAACTGAATAAATGAGTAGATAAAATGTTTTTACAGATCTCCCTCTAATTAAAGACTATTTCTGAGACTAGGGTTTCTATGGTCTTTAGCAGCTTTTGTCTCTAATTAGAATAAAAAAGATAAAATACTGTTCATTCGGCACCATAGCAAAGTGGTCTTTAATTGGAGATGGCCATTAATTGGAGTAGTCATTAATTGGAGGGGGTCTTTAATTAGAGTGAGACTTGTATTTGGTTTTACATGTGACATTACTCAAGGACTAATTTTTATTTATAGGCCATAGTTTATCCACATGTTGACACAACACTAAAGCCAGTGAAGGAGAATGCTTGTTTATTTAAGGTAAACTTTGGGAAGAATAATGTTTACACCACTCTAGGCTATAATTCCGCCTCTATTTATTATACAGTAGGTATTTAAATTAGGATACCATCATTCACAGAGGTAAGACTAGGTTTATCCTTGAGACATTCCAGTATAAGAGTTTGTAAATATTTACAGCAAGCTTTACAAATTTCCAAAAATGGAGTCTACGAATATTAATACATTTCACCATATTGTACAGTCACTTGATTTGGATGGTATTTTATGGTGGAGGGGGTGGGAGCTATATCTTGACATTTTATTGAGGAAAACCTAATGAGTGGTAGTGGGGCAGCCGATTCAATGATTTTATGCTGTTATTGAAATATGATTATAAATCGTTAGATAGGCTATATTTTTATATAAGTTATATATTTTTGTATTTCAGTGGGCCGCTGAACATCAGCTGATGGGGAGGGCTTAGGTGGAGTGGGGCTTGATTATTAAGTGGGAGGGGGGTGCCAGGTTACAAACAAAGGTGATATAAGGTGAGTTTTATGTACTTGAATCTTACGGCTCTTAGTAAGGCCATAGTCTTTTAAATGTCCTCCATTTCTAATAATTTCTTTAAATATCTAGACATTTTCAATAGAGGAGGGTGTTTTTTTTGGGGGGAGAGTGCTTTTGGGAGGGTGCGTACTCTCAGATAAAAATGTCAACAGAAAAACCGTTACTAACCTTAAATAACTGGCAAAATTCAAAGCTACAGTAATTTCAATCGCAAAATAACGAATAAGAAATTATCCTTGATGTAACAAGTCACCTCTGACTGAATCTCTGTTAATGCACTAGACACGAAAAGCTTTCGGTAATACCGTCGCCAAGATCAAAGTTTGAAAAGCACAAGTCCTTAATGATATGCGAGACATCGACTGATATTTTTTGGCTTTTCACCAAATTTATCTCCGAGATTAGGAACACCTTGTTATCTAAAGCCTTCCTTCAAAATCTGTTTCAAAATGCTTACTGACTTTCAGACTACAAAAATGTCTGTTTTTATTTATTACTGTACAGTGTTCTGTAGATAAACTGATTTTTTTTCTTTAGTATTTTTGTAAAATGGTAAACAATGAAAGCTTGTCTGTAAACAATTTCTAGACAAAGCGTCTCTTGGGCTTGCAACTTGCCAAAAAGAAAAATAATTGGTTGAAAAAAAGTTGTTACTTAACTTACAAAATATGTAGGTTCAGGCAACTGACAAAGTTAATAGTTTCAAGCATATTTAGAATTTCATCCATAAATACTAAAACTCCTCTACTTTCCGACAGAAAACTAGTATAAACATGAGTGAAAACGTAAAAATATCAGTCGTTACTAACTTTAAAAATATGTGGGCTCAGGTAACTGGCATTTTTATTAGAGCTTCAATTATACTCAGAGTTGACAACCATATTTCATCTACCGTATATTTTCAAAAACTTACCTATTTCCTGATTGAAAAATAGTTTACACATGAGCGAAAACCTATAAAATACCAAATGAGGAATGGTAAACATGTTCATACCTTAGAATTATTTGCTGCTCTTAAAGAATGATTTCAACTTGTCCCCAACTAAAACTGCATGCTTTTGATCTGGTACATAATCCTACAGCAACTGAACCTGCAGTAGAATAAATTACGCATATGATTAATTTCCATAAAGCAGGACTATCAAACCATGGTAATCAGGATACACTTTGTTAACCAACCACAAAAGAAGAATGATGATGGCGAATGGAAACATATAAGAAACCAATCAAATGGATTGGCACTTGAAATGAATAGCGAGTTCACATGGTCGCTTCCCCGGAAGATCCAAAAACAATGGGTTGAAAAGATTTCGGGAAACATGTGCAGAAACGTACAAAAATCACTGTTTTTGCCTAATCGCATTACAAGCAGTTTTTGATATTGTTTGACAATGAAAACATAACTAAAACGAGACATAGGAAGTTAATTAAGCACTGCATTAATTTGTAATTACAGGAGAAATTTAACTGTACTTTTTAAGAATTGAGAAAACAATATGCATATGATAGACGTGTACTGCGAATTTGGTGGATAAATTTATAATTTTACTGGAAAAAACTGTCAACAATGAAACTGCAAGGTTTCAATATGTATCACAATGGATTTTGTGTATACAAGGGTGTACATTACAGTGCGTATATAATAATTATGTGATTACATTACATTCGTGACTGAACAGGGAATCATCATATTCCATGTTACGTTCTTCATAATCTTCAAATTGTCACTTCAAATTTGTATAGACTATCAAATTTCATGTGACAAATAACTGTGATATGCCCATGTTTGGGTGTAATATGACCTCAACATGCCCACATATGGGCCCATCACACAAATCTGTCAGATAAAATCTGATAGTGTGGACAAAACTTAATTATGTCATTTGACATTAGTGAACACTGTCAATGATGTCATGTAAAAAAGATCATTGAAAGGTGATACTAAAAGTAATTTTCTTTTTTTTTTTTTAGTTCTACAATAAAGTAATTTATAGTAAATGTAGTACAGGTCTCCCTCCAATTAAAGACCACTATTGGGACCGGGGTTTTCAAGGTCTTTACCAGCTTTAGAATAATAAAAATAAAAGACGTTTGTTAATTTGGGACACAGAAAAGTGGTCTTTAATTGAAGGGATCTTTAATTATAGACCTGGAAGTGCTCTATTAAATGCAGACGATCATAAAGATAAAATAATTTTCTAGACTTGTTCACATTTACATGGATGCACTGTAGTTGTGACCTTGTTTTTGGCTTCAAAATGAGTTTAACCAAAATTTAAAAAAACCTAAATTATATCTGACATTCTGCCAGAAATTGTTCTTAAAATGTTTTCTTGTCTATAAAAAAAACATTCAGAACAGTATCAAATTTGCAAATTGTGTACACTATTTCCACAGTATACAGTATGTGTTGAATTTTTAATACAAAAATAATTAAGCTAACTAAACTATAAACTATATAATGATGCAATTGTTATATTACTGTTGTAGTTAGCAGCTGTCTTCTTTGGAAGCAATTTTTCTTGCGTCACAACTTTGCCTATGCCAATCCATTTGCTTAAGTTGAAGCGGCAACAGAAAGGCAATTTTCTTACAATCAGTATATATTAAAAATAATCTCATTGGATAAAATTTTCTTCCATCATTTTTTGCATTCTTTCAAAGGTTTTCAAGAACAAAAACTGACCGAGCTCACAGCCGGCCCAAAGATCCGGGGTGTGTTCCATTTTGTGAACTGATGAAAATATTGTACCTGCTGTATCAAGCGTATTCAATAAATGAATACGCTTGATATTGGACTTATCATATTTTTACAGTGTTACGAATAGATTGGAAATTTTATTGTTCACGAATAATTGATCGTTTAATGAAGTGCATTTTATATACCCTTTTCGAATAATGAAATTGTCCAAACATTGTGCAGTGCAGCACGCTCAATCTGTTCATTTTTGCTTTGCGCGCATTATTAAATTTCTTTTGATACGTGGTCAAAACAGCCTAAAAAAATTTATACGATATAAAAAAACAATAAAAAAATAAAAGTGCAAAAGTGACATTTCCAGCCATCTAGAGTTGAGGTGCCATATCATAAATTTTCTTTCTTTCCTCAGTTCTATGCAACCATGGTGGGGCTGAGGTAGCCTAGACCCTTCATGTTATAATAAGCTTTATTTAAAACACGCAAAACTTAGCTCAACAAACAGTTGTTATTTTGCAAGGCTGTGAATACAAAAATTTACAGAAATCAGAAATTTAAAAAAAAACTAAGAAATATAACCTAAAATTAATTAACACTTTTTTAACTACCAAAAATCTTTAACTACACTTTACAGTATAGTCCATCACTGAGGCCCCTCTATTTTAAATTCCTGGATCCACCACTGGTTATTCTATTTTATCTCTATTCAAAACCATGCTATAATAATAGTTGCAGAAGTGCAGTGTACTTTTGCCAATTCAGACAAGGAAAAGAATGATCTGTCTGCAATTAGATTAATACTGGATATTAGGTGTTATTAGGCACTGTGCTTACTTAGGATATAATTTATACTTTGTTTTCTCACAGTATAGACAAACTATAATGTTAATTGAGAATGCTAATTAGTAATAATACACCATATTTATTCATTCATGATATGCAAGTGCACTCTTCATGATTCTTATGTTTTACTGCATGAAATGTATTAAGGACATCTGCTACAGATAAAATCTCCAATTTTAAATACTGAAATTTAACTAAATAATCTTAATAAGCTAGAGAGTGAAACTAAAACTTTTTCTGCAAATTCATAATTCTGGTGATTAATATTGTTCAAGTACAATTTTTGGTCAATTTTTTTTTTATAGAAAATGTGGAAAAAATAGAAAGACATCAAGGCATTAATTCAAAGACATCTGAATTGATTAAGCTTCAGAAATCTTAGACAACTTTCTCTTTCTATCCATAGTAACTACCAATTATATAAAATGTACACATTTTGAAGATCTTTACTTTCAGTATATAGAATTTTATCTGTCAGATTCATTAGACTATGTTTAATCAGATAATGGCTGCAGAAGTACAGCAAATTGTCCAACCTTCCAACAGATTTTTTATAACATAATTTGTTTGATGGTTTATTTTCTCTGTTGTTAAGCACCTCAAGGTTATGACAACGTGAGGCGCTATATAAATCCAAAAATATTATTTTGTCAGAAACAACACTACCAGACGAATTTCATTTTTGAAGGATATACTTTTGTACACGCTTTTGTTTGTTTACAATTAAACTGAGATACGGTACAGTAACTACAGAGGGCACCCTTCAGTCACTGCTCAAGATCTTTTCGTTGATTCGTACACAGAATACAATATCAAGATGTAAACCTTTGAATAATTAGATTGGTGCTTTATGTTTATTTTTGCAAAGAAAAAAATATAAAAAATACAGATAAATTGTATTGTTGTTTCATATTGGATGCTATTTTTTGTCCATTATAGCATTTTGCTGCTTAAGACATATTGAGTCTAAAAAAAAAAAAATTACCTGTATTACATTTTTTCATGATCACATTCAAACATTTTTATGTTTTTATGGTACAACATGTGCACGGTATGGAAACATGTTTAGATGTAAATAAGACAACACTAGCATTACAGCCAATCACTGAATGCTATGCCCTGGATTATTCCTTTCAATTATAGGTATAAAATGTTAAGGCCTGAACTTTAATAACTAACCTCAATTCATGAGAGAACCAGATGGATACACTTTTGATAAGTGGCCACCACAACAAAAGCGGCATCTGCTGCTGTTAGCTTGAAAATATACAGCACTGTGAAGGACCGCAGATTTCATTAGTACCGCTTTCCTCTCATTAATGGCCTTCCTTCTGCAACCCTCATTGCTAATATTAAGCTTGAGTCGCAGAGAACTTTTGCCGCTGTGATAATGAATAGAGTTGTTGGCCAAATTCAGTTTCCTTTCACTTCTTTGGCATTAGTTTGCCTGGGTATTCCCAGCTACGCAGCATTCGGAAGTATTTATTGTAGCCACCTGTTTCGCAAACCCCTCATTTAAATTAAAATACCCCGCTGACGTTTAGCTATTACTCCTCCAACACGCTACATTATGCAAATTTTGTTTTCATTACTCCTTCTCTCTCTTACATAAGCTCTGTCCAGACAATCAAATTTTCCTTGACAACGAAACTGTTGAAAGTAAATGATGTGCCTATATATGGTCATGGTGTGATGTCATCAAGACCAAATTTAGGCACATCAAATTTTCTTTCAAATAAAATTTGATTAGTCTGGCCAGGGCTTTGCAGGTTAAATTATGCAATGTTCTACTTTTTTTCATTAATGCTTATTTCTTTCTTTATCTCATATTACACACCACACCACTCCCACATCCCATATGTCTTAAATCTTATCGACGCCCCTTATAAATTATGCAATTTAATCTGTTCTATATATTTTGCAATGAACTTGGTTCTTCTGGTTCTGATGCATTACTGCATGAACTCCTCAGTAGGATGTATGTATGCCTGACTGATCATTGTGTTCCTTTCTTTAATACTAAAATGTTTTTTCCCCTATTTCTTTTCTTTCTACATAGTACACACCCCTCTGTTAAAGAGTGTTATGTACCCAATGGCAATGCTATAGTAATTTAGTTCATTTCCTCAATTCTTCCTAATTGTTTTATTTGTAACCATGAAAGACCAATTAATGTGATAATACTGAAATCCTTCTCATAATATGTGCATTTTTTTATTTATTTTGACAACACAAAATTACATTGAGCAATAAACATTCTCCCTTAAATTGCCATTCCCCTTGTATTTTCATGTATTCCCCTTGTATTTTCATGTATTCCCCTTGTATTTTCATTTATTCCCCCATGAAATGTACAGTCCCCACAATTTCCATATATACCCTTGCTGGAACACATTTATATCAGGAAGAATAAAATACAGTACAATTTCTTGTCTTCTCCTTTTAAATACTATTATGACCTCATTTTATTATAATACTTTGTTAGATTAGAGAAGGACCCCCCACCCCACATCAGAGTAGCTTGGCAGCCCCAATCCATAGACTATGGCTTGATACAATCACATATGCCCTTTAAAAAAAGTACCTTGCATGCTAACACATTGGTCCAGGTACTATGAAAATATAATTGAGTCATTCTCTTCAATTCTTGTCAACGAGTAAAGCATGCCGTCAAGTCACGTCTGTGCATGTGTCATTCACATGTCCATCACATTACTCAGATCACCTTGCCTATTGCTAATCTACAACACGCATGATTATATCATTAATAATTTAGGATATGACCATAAGGTCTAGCACTGTACGTGTGACAAGAGACCAGCAATAGCTGAACGAATGCATATCAACATATTAAATTTATTACATAATTTAGAAGTTAAACATTCGCCGACTAGACTTGGGAATGGATTAAGTTAACTCCAGGTGGAAACTCGGAAAATAAACCATGCCCGCATTCTCAACGGCTTTTTATAAAGGCAACTGCTCATGAGTAAGTGTGCGTGGCATGTTGTCGTTAATTAAATGCACAACAAGCATTAATGTGTACACTACATCTTAATGGGCAGAACTACTTAAAACGTAAAACACAGCTGTACCATACTTTTAGGCATGGGATTGAAAAGGCCGTTGGGAGTGGTAACAGTTACGAAGCAGCTCGCATAATTCAAACCTTTGACCAATTACTTTGTTTTCAAATAATTTATTTTTATTTATTTGTTATTCAATCTGGGGTAATGACGATTTATTCGCAAGAAACCTACAGTTACTTTTCTCTCATACCTAGTCGGCTGCATAAACTAAGTCTTAAAATGAGGGTTTGTTTACACATTTTTTTAGTTGCAAGAATTCCTGGTTTTTGTTTAGATTTCAAACTGAGAACTATGTTTCAGGAAGGCAAACAACTCAAGCACCAAGCTCAGACTATTTTTTCCATGATTACCATAATTCATGTGCACTCACATAATTTTTTTATGTATACAATATAATGAATTTGATTTGTTAAAAAAATTAAAATGACAAATTTAAAAAAAACAAAAAAAACAGAATATAATAAAAAGTACATGCAAATAATCCAGATAATCAGATTTGTTTAAATAAGTGAAGAGCCCTCTAAGTTTCAAATAACAGTAAATACTTTAAAAAATAATAAAGACATAGATCCATAATTATATTGTGATTACTGATAAAGTACTGTAGTGTATTTTTTTTAATTTCTTGTTTTTAATATTAGAAGAAACAAAATGCTATAAGTTATTGTACCCTAATCAACAAATGTATTGTTTCTTAGAAATTCCTAATTGCAATAATTCATTAATTGTTGATTTTCATCATAGCCTGACGTATTGCCGTCATGGCTAATGTCTAAAGAATGAATTGGTTTCCTTCTCGGAATTGTTGCCCTTCCATAATGTGTGTGATGTGTAAGGGGAACTTTATGTGCAAGGAGAATTTTAGCTATGAAGACACTGTACATTATGCAATGTGGGAAATGAATGTTCAAATATTCAAGAACCAATTTGTTCCTAGAAATGTCTAGAAATTTAGGCATTGCTTACAAAAACCATTATAAATTGATATTCAACTATTCAAAGTGTTAACAGTACACTTAAAATCCTTGATTTAACATGATCTTTAAATCCAGGCTCCAGAGAAAAAACAACTTTTTGATATGTTGTAAAACTGATTTTTTAAGACACAAAAAGCATATTTACTGAAAAACCCTGGAACTGTATGAGGTACAGCTAAAGTGTCCCACCTTTTTCCCCAGCTTCTAAATATTTGAAAAAAATCTGTATCATTAACAGTTCCCGAATTTTTTCATCGAACATCTCATGTGTCTTAAAAAAATCAAATATACAACATATCAAAAAAATTTAAGAGAAATCTTCATCGGAAGAATTATTCTAATTAAAAAAGCGATCATAAACAAAACCCACAGAGGTGTTTACGGTTTGCATGCATGGTTACACTCTAGAGTATGGTAAAATTCTATTAGGTATTCGAGATCTAGAAATTAGACTGTCTCCACACAAATTCAGGACATTATGAACGCTCCAACAACTCTGTGGAGACACAACAATTAGCTGCCATTCCGAAAGGTCTGCTGTTGCTATGAGTAGTAAGAGTAACGATAACCTGTCTCTTATACACATCTAGATGTGTATAAGAGACAGAAAATCTGTTTTTGTTTAAAGAATTACATTTTTTTACAAAATTCATTCAGTGGATTTAGGGAGGGGTCACAGAGGAAATGTACCCCCAGTTTTTGTAACTGGCATCTTATTGTTTAACAGAAAAAATGAAAAATGGCATCTGGAATACCAAATGCTACAATATTTTGTAACAGCATACACGAATCATACAATTATTGGATACTTATTTATCTGCATAATTGTTATGTAAGTCTATGTGAAATTGGTGAAAAATTCTGGATCCGCCCTGAATGTGGGCAGGTAGATATTTCTCGCTTCTTTGTTTCACAAACTGGTGTACTGTAAAAATTTAAAAATTGTTATAATTCCCATAAGAAACAAGAAAATAGGTCTAGTTTGCACAAACCTGACACATTTCGTGGCACAAGAAAACAAGTACCTGGTTCAGCACTTTTACTGTACACCCTTTGCCAGGAGAAAGTCATAATATACTAACATATACTGTAGATACAATCATACCATATCTCTACATATGGCTTCAATCAATTCTTATTCAAACACACAATCAAGAGCCAAAGTTGATATGGCATGTGGGAAAGATCAACTGATAGAACACAAATGCGAAAAAAAAAAAAACAAATTCAAGTCACATTTGAACACATACAGTAACTATGATTACCTGCCAACCTCTCCTTAAAGGGACAGTTTCTTATATAATTCATCAATTAAAAGAAAATAATAATCATAAATTATTAGTAAAGTACACCTATAACTATAGTACTACTGTATGTGTTATAAAACATATTACTAATAGTTATAAACAATAAAGAAATCTACAACTGGACTTGCATATTTTTATGAATAGCTGGAAAAAGTAATTTAAATGTAAAAGTGGTAATTTTAAAAAATTAATATTAATATTTTAATTATTGGCTACCTACCAATTACAATCATAATCAATCACAGTGCAAATATCTCACGTTATATTTGCAATAATTTATTATTGGCTCACCATGAATATGATGCAAGCATGTGGGACTTACTGTTGTACTGTGTACTACTTTAATTAAATTAAAAATAAAAATAAAAATAAAAATAGATAAAAATAAAAATGCAGGCAGTATTAATATCACCAATCTAATTGGATCTTTTGCCACATGTTTGACAATTATCAAAGACCTAATTTCCCAGGGACCAATATTAAGGTTAAGCTGCAATGACTGTTTCATGCGTGTGAAAGTTCTAAACAATATTTTTCTACAGTATTTATCTAAAAGCAACAAGAAAACACATTTGAATGAAGGCCTGATATAATCCTAAACACATTCAGATACATCCTGCCAAAGTCAGGCCTACTCTTCAACTCAACCGAGAGGTCGGGGTGTCAATCCCTAGCTGGGCAATTCCTTTGTGTCCTTGAGCAAGGCACTTTTTCTTGCTATTCTCCACCCAGTTGTATAAATGGGTACCTGGTGGGGTTGCCTGCTCCTGCGCTGATTACCAGCAGCAACACTTAAACCATGTAGACCCAATGACCAGGGAAAAGAACTGCGCTTTATAACCACAAGGAAGAGGTGCATTATTATAAATGCTCGTACCAATACTAGTATTGGTTCTGGTAGCCGTCTTTTTGAGATGCATCTCGCAATTTTCTGAAAGACGTCTTGTTGAAGTTCTACAGGGCTTGATGATTATTACATGATTATTACTCACACCCCTTGGATACTGTTGCTAAGGCCCAGAAAACATGGAGCACGTGTATTTGTGGCACTACACGTGTTGTGGGACAGACGCGTACCCCTTTCCCAGTTCGGTTTGTAAAATCTGATTGACATTCCAGGGAGGTTCATTGTTCCCTAACTGTAAGCACTGAGATCGAGCCAACATTTCCCACGGTATGGTTCTATTTCATTATTTTGCCTTTTAATCTATTTTAAAAGGCAAACGATGGCTAGCTCTTGACAGAGATCAACGGTCAGAAAATGCCACTTCGTTAGAATTTTCAATAAATTTCAATATATCTTGACAAACTTTTAGTAGGCAAAAACTACATATTCGTTTTCGCCGGACTTTTCTATAAAGCAATACTGAAAATCTCAAAATGACACAAATCAACATTTTATTGTGTACTCTTCTGGGAGAGGGAGGAGGGGCAAGGGGAGGGGAGGCCACAGAAAAGAGCATGTTTTGTACTCTTATGATTAATGAACAAATATTATTTAATATTTATTTGGCAAAAAGCCAATACAAAATTACGGGAATGCATACTGCACATTAGTAGTCAAAATGGACTCACTGTACCAAGTTGCACATTTTTATTACAGTACCACTGCTCACATGTTAATATTAATGCATTAAATTATCCTTTATTGTTCTGAGATTTTCAAACACATAATGTCAAGGTTCAATGATTTATGATTTGAGAAATTAAAAAGCGGAAAATACGTTCATTGCTACTCACGATAATGAATGTAAAATGCTTACGCCCTCTGGCAATGAAAGTTAATTTAAAATCCTCATTTGAGTCTGTATATAATCATAAATAATCATAACAGGGTTTAAAAACTTCCTTCTTACCCCCTCTGCTCTTTAAATATGCAGGGCGCTACCCCTTCTTACAGAAATATATCTTAAACCATAATCCCTCCTGTAAAAACGCATCTTAATTAAATATTTATGATAATAACAATATCATAATCATCATTGGGACACTTGGAATTAAGACACTAAATTTCGGCATCAAGAAAATTTGCATTGTTTTTCATTATTTTTTTTCAAACAAAATCACTTTTCTAAGTGGCATATCCCATCACAAGACACAAAAACACAAGATACTCTACATAACCAGAGTGTTATGTTACCATGAGAGAAATTGAACCTAGGACCACGGGATCGGATGGCAAGCATCTTAACCACCAAACCATTCAACTCTATTCCTACTGATGGTTGAGTACTGTATTCCAAAAAGTATGCCAGCAAATATTTAAAATTTTATGACCTGTTGTCTTCAATATGCAAGAGAAAAATCTATTCAAAAATTGGCTATTAATTAATTAATTAATTAATAATAATAATAATAATAACAATAATAATAATAACAATAATATTGATAACAATAAAAATAACAATATCAACAACAATAATAATAATAATAATAGATTTTTAGACATAAAAAAAATGGTATGGTGTTATGCCATTGGTTGATTGTTGATCTATTTACTCCTGAAGATTAAAGCGTCTCCATTTATCCTTGCAGTTAATTAATTACTTCTAGTTGATTAATCTCAACAGAAATCAAACATCCACAAAACTTCAAAAAGGAAATGGAAATTGAAGGTCCTATGTACGTAGTTTGATAAAATATGAAATGTATTGTATAATTAATAACATCTTTACCTGAAATATACTGTGTGTTTGCACATGAATTATTTGTATAGTAGTCTCTAAAGCGGTTTCATTTGCGAAATTCAACAAAATAAAACAGATTGAATACAAATTTGTTGCCATGGCAATGAATGGCATTTAAAAATTAAGAGAATGGGTACTTAGTTCAAAGTTGATTTTCATAATTATCACTGAGAAATATTTTCAAAGCAGATGCTGAAAATCCGTTCTGCGTCGCCAGACATTAAGCTGAGCTCAGCAAATTTTTCTTGATATTTTGCCATAATGCGTCAGTAGAGATACAAATTAAATGAAGAACGTGACAATGACATAACAGCTTGGAAGAGAAGCAAAATCAATTGCTGATAACAATATCAGATTAATAGATTGTTTGTAATCTTAAATTTAGAATCAAGAATGATTTCATCATCCAATAAAACTACATTATTACTATTTTATTTTAAGCTAACAGAATATTCGGTGGTCATTGACGTAAATTAATTACATTGACAATTTAGCAAAGGAGACAGTAGGACTAATTATGTAAAATAGTATTATTTAGACCTATAGAGAAATAAATAAATAAGAACCAGGGTACAACAATTTTACGTTGGTATTCACTGTTGTTTATTATTATATTTATTTAATTGTCATATCACAATTCATCAGTGTTTTATTTTAATTTATTTAATTCATTTTACAGCAACTTTACGGTTGAAATAATTCTTACTGTAGGATCGTTTCCTTTAGAAAAGATAAGAGAACTGAAGAATACAGTAAAATGACTATCTGATACATTTTGCCATTTGCAAAGGAAATATTTACATACAAAATTAACATATCAGGCCCGTAGCCATATTCTCCAGATGGAGGGGGGTCTGGGGTCGAAGCCCCAGTGGGGTCCGTGAAACTCCCTTTTTTTGCTATAAATGCAGTTATGTTTGAAAAGGTTCTGCAGCAAAACATTCCATCTGAGTCTGGATGGGTTGTGCATTAGTTGGGTTGGAGGACTCATTCGGAATATTTGAGGGAGGGGTATTCGCTAGAAAAGAGTGGGGATTTGCAAAAAAAAGGGAGGTTTGCAAAACATTAAAAACCCCACTGGCTACGAGCCTGCATATTGTTTTTACTTTTATTCCCTGTTCATTTTATCATTAAATATATTTGGTTTCATGACATTTTGATACATTATTAGGTGTACAGTACATTTTTTATATGATCAAAAAACAAGTAATAAAACGTTATAAAACTTATCACATATTACCTTTAGTTATCACATGACCTTTAGTTATTGAAGAAGGTCAGAAGACTGAGAAATAACAACTAGTTTGTTAAACCATAGAGGAATAAATTCCTCCATGGTTAAACAATGAACAATTCGCAAAAACTGCTTTAAAAAATACAGTATACAATGTTGAATCATGAATATAAAAATGTATACCTCCATAGTCACCTATGATAAAAAAAAATGGTTTGGTTGTCTATGACGATAATCAACAGAGTTCATAGAATATATGATATTATATTTTCAATACACAACAAAAAGCTGAGACACTATAATTTTTTTTTTTTTTTTGTAGAGAGTTGATGAAAACAAGTATGCCTCATCCAAAATAAAATGAAAACTGGGTCAAAGATAAATCAAAAACATCTTGATAGATAGGGACAGGATTCAAGAATTCATTTTTTTAGCATTTTCAAGTAGCGATTAAGCCCGTCTCTTGCTAGTGCCGCCACTTCTCAAGGGTCCAGCCTTATAATATGCACCTCACCTGTCACATTACCAAGTGATAGCTTGAAGGCATTTAGCTTCAACCTTGGCAGCCACGTAATATTTTAGCACCTACGCTAATTGTTTAATCCTTTGTTCCTCAATTGTTATATAATCTGATTAAAATGTAATTTATGATGAGCATTTAATCTAAATAAATTTTGGCAGTGTCGTTGAAGTGGCTCATTGCCTAAAGGTCCGAGCTCGAAAAACAAAACAAAAAAATAGGTCCAATAAAAAAATGTTTAGTTTTTTTTCCTATACATTCTAAAACCCCGGTATCCAATCAAATCCAACTTTTTCTTTCAGCTGGCAAAAGATAATAACCACATAATATCAACACTTGAATCATCAAATATTATGAAACACCAAAAGATAAAGATAAAACATGATGATTATTGGAACCATGTACAATAACATGTAGTGTGTCGATAAGACATAAAAATGTTTGTAGGCCATAAAGTGCATAGTGTAACAATAACACACTAAGTGCTCAGTGGTTACTCTAATTTACAATACAACTAGATAACACCACCCGCATTGAAAGGTACACACTTGTTTTTACAAAGTAATCCACTCACCTTTTCATTTACACCGGTTAAGCTTTTAGAAATCAAATATCTTCATCCAATTCAATTTTTAACTGTTTTTGAAGTGGCCCTTAGCTTAATATTGATTAGATGATTTAAGCACACAACTGGGTAATAGGATCACAACTACTCCAAGTACAGATTAATATAAAAACCAGCGTTGCTCAATAAGCATGTGTGTGTGATAGGGTAGGGCCTGAAGTAATTTGGATCCCTTTATTAAATCGTTACAGTCGAATACTTTAACTATTCCTGACACAAAAGGCAATTCTTATCACCAATCTGAGCACTCTGCAGGCAGTAATTACCAACACCATGCTCAACAGGTACTCAAGCTGGGCCTAGCGTAATATCAATATTACATTTCATTTTTCACTGAGGAAACACAATCATGAGCTCCAACGGCGGTAACGTTTGTCAAAGCAAACACAATAAAAAGTGTGTAAATGAGAAGTCTTTGAACTTTAGTACAAAACTTACAAAAAATAAACACAGACCTATAGATTACAATAAATACTGGTGACGTGTAGAAACCAGGTGTTGAAAAGGTGCTGTTTTCGGTACACTGTGTAGTTAGGTAATTTTTGGTATACTGAGGCCATTGGGGATTCAATCTACGCAAAAATGGTTATAATTACAAGGTGTAGTCTCAGGCAAGACTATCTTTACCCCACATTAGCAAAATGGTTTTTTTTTTAAATATCTTGGATGAGGGTGGAAAAAAATAAAAATTAATATCATTTTTGTTATTAAGATACTGTACACTGTGTAGTTGGATAACGTTAGAGGCCCGTGAAAGGATGTAATCTATGTAATTTATGCCATGGTATGAATTACAAAGTGTAGTCTTCTGCTAATATATACCCCTTGTTTGTTTAGCAAACTTTAGTTTTTGAAAGGTTTAACAGAAGAGGCTGGCAAAAATTAATTTCATTTTTAGTAAGAAAATGGTTCTAACAATTTGCATCTAGCAATACATGTATAGGTTGAGGATATCCACAATCTCTTATATGTAGATCCCATGGCACCAATCCCCTGCCAATTTCTGTCTAACGCAAATCAATTCTGTTTGCTAATCTGTAACAATCAATATATAAGATAGCCTTATTGTATATAGAATACACATAGAATAAGCAGTGCAAATCTATATGAAACAATTTAATAGAAATTGTTATAACATAATCACATCTAAAAACCTGTAGAAAAATGTTTACCTAACTTATTATAGGGTAGTTTTGTACAATATTCAACGACAATGAAACAAAGCCACCGAGAACGAGGCAATGATACATCATTTGTGATAGATAGCCACATTGATGTAAACAACACATCATATCGCTCTACAGATGCGATATGTGATTGGTTGAAATCCACTGCCGGATCTTTAGACCCAAGCAACAATGGATCTGGTACCGGAACGCTAGCCACAGCGTAAAATGGAATCAAACGAAGTGTTGAAACCATACAGTTAAGCCGACGGCAAAACATGCGCGCGGATGATTTTTTTAATGACGATTCGTTCAGACTGCTGCTGAGAATAAGCAGACAGCATCGCATCGTTTAGCGTTCACATGGAGTGAAGATTGGCAAATAGTCATATGACCATTGTATGATGCAGCGGCTTAAGAGAACAAAATGGGTGAAACTCCCAAGATTACAGATGGCATATACCCCAACCCTCTTTCCTCAGATCATATGCCTTTGATTTGCATCTCGCCGGAAGAACTTTAATATATCACTGCTTTTACTTGAAGAGGAAGAAGCACTTGTGTTTAAAGGCTAGTCTTACCAATTTAGCTATTAGTCCTTAAAGTACTACAATCGTCCATGTTTTATTTGGTTAGCTCAGTGGTTCTATCTTATGAGACAAGACAGGATATGCGAATAAAGAGATTTGTGAAGACAATACCGCTCCAGTGTGACTAAGAAATATCATAAATTACTAAAGCATCAGCTTTTAAAGACGGAAATAATTGTCAGCATTTTGCATCATCACATATAAAATCAATGGGTGAGTTGAATGGCCAAAAAGTCGTTACTTCAAACATAGTTTGCTAATAGAAGGCAGCAGAGTTACTCTTCCATTAAGCATCCTGTCTCCATTTAATTTACACCCTTGAGTTAATTGGCTAGATAATAATTATGTAATCACAGGGAACTAATTACAAAAATATCACTTAATGCCCTCAAGCGAATGCTTCTTTACTGCTGCCTTTAAAGTTACTGCGGAAACATGTGGATGATGTGTAAGCAAGATTCTACCCCGGAAAATAACCCATCCCGCAAATTATTATAATTAATATTTTCATATATTTACTATAGCTGTATTATCTATTGTCTACCAGAATGGATCATCATGCACAGCAAAAAAAAAAACTGATGGGTTAATAAAGCTCATTTATGGGCGAGTCGAGTGGCCGAGCGGTAAGGCAGGGGCGTCGCTAGCTCCAGCCTTAACATCGGCGCTGATTCCAGTCACTCCTCGCTCATGTTCTTTTGGTAGAACCTAGACATCTCGGATAAGGACTTAAAATTGATGTCCAACTTGTGTGCACTTTAATGAACCCACTTTAGGAAGAGTAAGGGGTTACCCCGACGTTATGGTTAATTTCAGCCCGTCGTTGTGGAATGATGTGAATATGTAGCTACCATGAAGTACCTTTTTATGGTGGGTAGGTATTAACAGACCACGCCCATATGCAATTCAACATAATGACACTGCAAGTTATGGGTTATTCTCCTGCATTTACCTTCACCATTATTTGACGACACAAATCTCCTGGATAAGGCATTTTCCAAATTGGGACCATTGGGATCCTTATGAATGGCACTTCTTTCATAATGCATCGAGATGGGCACAGACCATTATAAAAGGGCCCCGGCCACTAGGGTGAAAAAAAGAAAACACAGGTCTCCCTCCAATTAAAGACGACTTTTGGGACCAGAGTTTCCATGGTCTTTAACAGTTTTGGTCTCTAATTAGAATAATAAAAGATAAAATTATAAGACATTTGTAAATTTGGGACCACAGAAAATTGGTCTTTAATTGGAGGTGGTCTTTAAATAGAGGGAGACTTGTACATTGAAAAAATATCACCTAGTTTGTACTGTACAGGGTATGAATAATCATGTCTTTGTATACTGTATGCCGACAAGCTGATAGCTTCCAAGGTTTTACCCCTATTTACATTTAATATTCCTATCACTACACCCCATTCCCCTCACCTCCCCACAACCACGTGAACCATTAGCCCTCATACCTTTGGCTACTTGAGTAAAATATAATGGAAGACCACTCCAAGACTTATATTCATTTAAAATACACATCTAAATAGCAAAAATATAGTATGTTTTTAGTGGCTTTACACCTTGACATTCAACCGAGACTCAAGACTTTTGTTTATATTTTTTTACATTTGGGACGAAAATTTCACAGTAACGATCATAAACAAAAATTAATAATCAGATAAACACAATTATGATTAAATACTTCCCTTAATTGAATTTCATAATGTTAAATTTCCTTGGTATGTTTCATTAACCAATTACAGTTTTCACCAATAAAGGGAGACAAATTGCCAGTCCGGCCTTTGTCCAAATGTCATCTTGTCCTGAGGAGGAAGTGGACAGTCTAGACTAGGTACAAATTAGTCCAATGGACAGGTCGGCTTAGATTATAAGCTTGGCTTGTTATTTCTGCATTTAAGTCAATAACTCTTAAAACAGCGGCGGGAAAAGTCTGGCAACAATGGCTTCAGGATATGATTAATAATTGAATAATAAAAGAAATACTTAATGAGAATTCACTGACTGTGCACTGATTTTTGTCATTTGATTGGAACTTAACTAGGCCTAGGCCTAATTAAGTCTATATAATATATTGATATTTTTTTTTATAATAATAATAAATAACAAAAATAGCAGAAGGTACAGGTTGACCAGCTGGCAAAACCCAAAAACTTCCTAACCCTCCTACAACAATACTGCTGAGCAGGCTTGATTAAATAATCATATCATTAGCCATAGGGGCTAAACCTAGGTAGGCCTAGCAGCTTGGCCTATGTATAGGTAGTATTTATAGGCTTAGGCCTAGGCCTAAATTATGAATGAATAGGGCCTATTTATTATAGTATTATGCAACACTCACTGAGTGACAGTGACAAGGACATGAATCTTGTATCATTTGTGACATTTCAAACAAGGCTTATGCTGTATCATCACATCTGAGTATCAACTTCTACACAACTGGATTCGTTATTTTCAAACTAGGCCTATTGCTAAAACCCCCTTATAAATTAAAACCCAAGGCCACCAGCTAATTAAGTGCCAACAAATAGTGTTTAGCGAGATCATAGGGGGAACGCAACCACTTGTTGGCCTGGGTGGGTGACCAGATGTCACACCTGTTTCGCCGCACAGCAGCGATGGCCCACGCGCTCTGAGAAAGTAACAACACAAGCAACATTATTTGCATTCACATTTACTTACGGCCTAGCTGTTTGCTTCTTTAACGTATAATAAACCTACTAGTAGTATATTGTAAGTACACTAGAACGAACATGCTTACCTGTCCGTAGAGCTATCAGATTCTATAGTCTTGACCAGGCCTACTTAACTACGCGACCGCAAAATACTCTACTATTTGTATTTTCTGACACAATTTTTATACAGTATGGTTCGCGCCACCAATTTTATTTCATACTGTTGGAGCAGACCAATAAAAACGATGAATTGTCCCGTGCTAAATACCAAAGAAATTATAAAAATATTTTTTTGAAATTAACTTGCCCATTTTAAAGTAACATTAAAGTTATCAACTTTAACATAGACTTAGTGTCTTAAAAAATGTCTATCCACCAGTTTACAGCGAAAAATGACAGGAACACTTCCAGTCACTGGAAGTGTTTTATTATTTTTATTTTTTGGTTTAAAAATCCGGGTACACATTTTTTAATTCAATAATTTTTATGCACAAGTTAATATTTGTATGCAATTGCAATATGAGCAAGTTTATTTCAAAATTATTTTTTTAATGATTTTTTGACATTAGCAAGGGACAATACATCTTTAAGTATAATTTTGTTTTTAACTGTAAGTGTAATGATAAAATATAAATCATAAATGAATATTTCTGTATTGTAACAAGTTTTGTCGATAAAATAGACCCATCGGCCTTTATTCGGATATATCGGCTGATTATTATTGTATTTGTTTACAGCATGTTACTGTTTGTCTGATTTTCTGTGTCCGTGTATTAATTCTGAATTTAAAACAACATTAGGCCTACTTCATCTGTGTATGGTAGGATGGTGCATGATAGTGAATAAAAAACACAAAGAGTAAGAATGCAAGATCTAACTATTTCTTTGGAAAATATTATTATTTTATAATTGTCTATTTTTATTATTGTCTATGCGTCCTATGGAAATAAAACATGGGTCTGCTATTGAAAGAATACTCTTAATTATTATTAGGCCTATTATTAGAGCGATTTCGCAACCTTACGCAAACGATAACGAATACGTTACGTCATTATCATTATCGTCATTCGTGACTAGAACCTTCTCAGCAATATGCTGTGAGCTGAATATGATCCCTAATTCATGCAAAAAATATGAATCGCCTACGTTGTAACAGTTGTGCTATTCTGTGGGAAAGGAACGTTAGTCTAAAAATATGATGACGTAACCGTAGGTCTATTCGTTATCGTTTTCGTAGGCTTGCGAAAACTCCTAACTTCTGTAGGTTACATAGGCCTACAGTTACATTGTCTGTGTTAAATGTTTACAACCCTCTCATTCAAAACATTACATTGATAAGATAATAGCTTCTACTGAGAGAGATCGGAATAAATCAGTTGTAATTGTCTTATTCATGCGTCTGTGAGAGAATTAACCGTTGTAATGTTCAATTTTTAAGGTAGATAAAATAAAGATAAATCTTCTGCCGAAAAAAAAAATCGCAAAATACTTTTAAAATAAATTATATCCTTAAATAGCTCATAAAAAATCAAATAAGTTGTTAATTCCAAGCAGAGGTCACAAAAAAATATTTTTCATAAATTTAAATACGTTTTTCTACACAAGTTGATTACCAACCAATTTAAGGGTAAAATAAAGTTAATCCGTTTCAGAGGCCTACCACCCCCTTCACGTCCAGCTAGGCGTGCGGAACTTCAATACAGCCTTGCATAGTTCAGGTTTACCAGAAGCGAGGTTCATTCGGTAAGGAAATCTAACTGTTAGTTTTGTAAATAAATAATGTGAAAACCTGAGGAACACACAATTACATAAGTAATCGGAGTGTCTCTCCTGTTTCATGGAAAAGCACTATCTCAAAGTCTTCTTTCAAACAAAACAACTATTTTGGCAAAACCATGATATTGATTTTATTCGAATGCACTTTTATATATTTGTATTTGTACATATATAAATTATTTATACTTAAAATATAGCTACAGTATTTGTACATAAAGTATATGTAATAATATGTGTAAAAACCGGTAAATATGATTTATTCTGTCAGACTAAGAGTGTAAGTACAGTATATTTAAACACTTTAAAAAAAATTATTATTATTATCTACCATGTGTTTGATGATGCTATTGATTTCAATTGCTATACGTACAACACGAATGTCAGTGTGTTTTGACGTGTAACAGACTGACAGACATTGGATCTTATTAGTATAAAATAGATAGAAGAAGATTTAGATAATATTGTAAAGTTTTGTACAGGCAAAACTAACAGAGGGCGACAGACTGATATTTTCTCTTATCAGCTTATCGCACGCTTAATTATCGAAGACTCGCAAGGCAAATGTTATAGAGGGCGGCAGACAGATATTTTAACTTATCAGCTTTAGTTATCGTGACGATCACACATTTCGCGAAGCATCTTAAATCATTTTCATATTGACCAAACATAAATAAAGGTAATAGAATTATCACATATATCAAATCAATTACTGACCGATTTTATAATTTCAATATGATATTTTATGGCGATATTTTATGGAAGACTATTGCGGTTCCAACGTTAAATTATGCTTGTTCTGTTTGGGTTAATATAGGCAAAGCAGGAAAGATATTGATAAACTTGAATCGCTCCCGTTGAAGGTGGCTCGGTTAATCCTAAACGCTAATAGAAACACGTCAAAGGAGGCTTTATATAGGGATTTAGGGTGGGTTCCAATTAAGGTAAATACGGACAGGATATATCAAAAGCATTTCTTTTTTTACATGTTATAATGTAATGGGATTGGATGAACACCGATGGTCGAATTCTATCATGTCGAAGTTTATTTAACTGTACTGAGCCTCGCTACAAATTAATTCACATTTTTATCAAGACCTGCAAGTGCATTAGTTTTGACATGATTCAATTTTCGATACTTCCTGCCTTGGAAATGCTCCAAATAATGCTCAATTTGTTAAATGTTTTAAAGGCCTTCTACATGATTCAAACATTGCTTTTTGGAAATGAAATGTAACTGAGAAAATCTTCTCTTCCAAGTTCTCTTGCATAAAGCATACTCCGTTTCTAGAAAACTACTACTATAACGTCAAACAGATTTTTTATGGTGCAAGTTTGAAATTCAAACTTCGATCAAGCACTCCAAAGGTAAAAAGTATGCTGGTAAGCCTACATGTAATTTGTGTAAAAATGGTTTGTAGGATACTCAAGTGACTTTTTATTTACCTGTAACAAACTTCACGCAATTATCTGAGAAATATAGCAATTTAGAAAACATGTTAGCATTGCCGATCATTCAAATATATGGGAAGACTTAATTTCTAGTGATTGAAACACGAAATTAAACTGTTTCAGGAGGAACTGACTATTATAATTTTCTATAACGATGTTGACACAATCTTATATCTTCGACAAATTTTGTAAAGCATTTATTTAAAAGGCATGGAAACCTTGAAATGAAATGTTAAATGAATGATTTATAATGTAAAGATTAAGCCTGGGTTGTTGATTTTTTGCCGATATTTTTGTGATATTTTTAGTATGCTTATTGTAAAATTATGTGATTTGGAAGGGATACACTTAATAAATTGTTCATCTGGAAAAAAATTGTTGAGTGGTTGGGTTCTGTGTGAATGGGAGTGTCACACGTGCTGGCGCAGCACGGGAAATGGCATGTACTAAGGGAAATGTTGGTTGAGCCATCGGAGCGTGTCCCTCCCTACTGAATCATATAATTTAGTTTTACTGTTTTCTTGAATGCTTGTTCGATTTTACCAATTTTCTGTTTCTATTGTTACTGTATTTTTAATTTGTATATTTCTGTAGTAGACTTAACTTTTTGACAGCTTTTTTGCTAATTATCTTGTTTTATGCCACTGATATAAAAGTGTATATCCAAATAAATTATTGTTATGACAATCAAACCAACCTAATGTCAATCAACTAAAAAAGTGGAAACGCTATAAATTAATGGTTTTCAAATTGATTTGTGACATTTATATATTTATTTAAAAAAAAACCCTAAATGAATATTTACATTAACTTTTTTTTAATACTTATCTACTTCTCATATTTTTAAATCTTAATTGTATTACTGTACGTAGTTTTTCATACCATTTCATAGCGTTTCATATAATTTCATATCATTGCATAATTATTATTTCATTTCATACTATTTCATATGATTTCATATCACTCCATACCATTTCATATAACTTCATATCATCTTATTTAATTTCATTGTATTTCACTACAGAGGAGCTTATCTTCACGAGTGGAGTTAGATTAGCGGTTAAGATGCTTGCCTTCTAATCCCATGGTCCTGGGTTCAACTTCTTTTCAGTGGCGGTGCCAGCGGGGGTGGGGAGGGGTGGCAGGGACTTCAGTCCCCCCATCGGCCAAAACTCGTCGGGCAGTCGGACCAAAAAAATAAATAAATAAATAAAAAAATAGGCCTAGTTTTTCCATCCCAGCAATTTCCGGCCATCTAGAAGTCCCAATTAAAAGAAAAAAACCTCGTTCTAGGAGGAGGAGACATCCCCCTCCCATACACCCCCAGATAATGCTGCGCACTATAGTTACACCCATAAATACTTAGCTCTCCCCGCCACATACATTATATCACTACTATTTCTTTCACAGCAGGACATTTTCTCACGACTTAAAACCATGGCCGGCAGAATGGGGGGAAGGGGGGTGGAGGAAGTGGCTAGTGTACTTACTGTCGCATGTGAAGGGGAAAAAAGCTGTATATATCGGTATATGCAATGAATGAATTTTTACATTTGTGGTTGACATGTTATGACATTTGAGGTAAAAAAGGACATTTTTACATTTGTATAGGTGAAAAGTTGTTACATTTGAAGTTAAACAGATTTTTACACTTGTGGGTGATTTTTTTTTTTTTTACAATCTACAAAATTGCCCATGTGCATGTTAAAGAACGCAGTACACTCTTCGGAAAAAAGAATAGGAAATTGTCTCCTGGCTTACTGCCCAATTTATCAACAGAAGGACCCCACTGGAAATAATTCTTAAGACTTTTTTTTCGTATCCTTGGTTAGAATCACACTGAAAAAATACAATCCATATACAAAAGTTCATTTTCTCAAAACAATAGATATTATTTTTTTTTGTCTTTAACATAACTTACTTAAATAAAAAAATTAGGTTATTCAATGGTAAATCATTGTATTGTTCCAAATTGTTAGCACACTACAGAAAATATCATATCATATATATTAAAACGACATAAATGGCATGTACTAAGGGAAATGTTGGTTGAGCCATCGGAGCGTGTCCCTCCCTACTGAATCATATAATTTAGTTTTACTGTTTTCTTGAATGCTTGTTCGATTTTACCCATTTTCTGTTTCTATTGTTACTGTATTTTTAATTTGTATATTTCTGTAGTAGACTTAACTTTTTGACAGATTTTTTGCTAATTATCTTGTTATGCCACTGATATAAAAGTGTATATCCGAATAAATTATTGTTATAACAATCAAATCTAACCTTTTGTCAATCAATTTAATTAAAATCAACTAACTAAAAAAGTGGAAACGCTATAAATTAATGGTTTTCAAATTGATTTGTGACATTTATTTATTTTTTTTTTAAAAACTTAAATGTATTTTTACATTAACTTTTTTTTAAATACTGTATTTATCATCTATTTCTCATATTTTTTAATCTTACATTGTATTATGTTGTTTTTCATACCATTTCATATCATTGCATAATTATTTCATTTCATACCACTTCATATGATTTCATATCATTCCATACCATTTCATATGACTTCATATCATCTTATTTAATTTCATTGTATTTCACTACAGAGGAGCTTTTCTTCACAAGTGGAGTTAGATTAGTGGTCAAGATACTTGCCTTCTAATCCCAGGGTCATGGGTTCTGTTCCTGCAGCAGGACTTTTCCTCACAACAACAAAAAATTCCATTCTATAAGCCTCCTAAAGACTCTTGGTTTATAAAGCCAGTCTCACACGTTGTGATTTTCCTTATGATAAGCTGCGCTACAACACTTTTTCGACTACAATTTTTTGAACACGTATAAAATTCTACGATATCATACGCTTTCCTAATGAGCATGTTTCCCCAGAAATAAATATGGTTTATCTTATGTTACTGAACTTGTCGGAGGAAAAAACATGTCGACAGCAATTAAGATTGCTTTTTGTTTATCCTGCCACCGACAAGGGTATTGTCTTGTGTTTTTTGTCCTTTTGTATTGTAGTTTAAATTGGTGAAATAAATGGATTGAAAAAAAAAATTACCAATCAATTATCCTGTTATGTGTACCACTAGATATAAATAATATGTAATACAGAAATGTAAGACAATGATCATTATATACACAAGCTGATCGTTGGTGGCACTATTATTAAACGTTTAATATACATAATTACTGGTGGCGGTTGGTAATGTTAGTAACTTATAAAATACATGATCATTGTGTACAGAATAAATAGCATTCAGATTTTAACAGATACTTTGTACACTGAATATTTCACAAACATTTCTCAAAACTGTTAAATTGATGGGAATATTAATAGGCCATAATAATACGTCATGATAAAAATGTATGCATGTTCTATTATGACATTAGTTATTTCACATTGAATAGTTTCTTGAATAAAAAAAAATAACATTCACACAAAACATTTGTTAGTAATTTTGTAATTTTTGAGTTACTTTACATTTATATTTTTCCTAATTCATTAAGGATCTCACCACTAGCAGGCCAGGATACTATACTAGTACTTTGTGTTATACAATCTTGATACTTTAAAAAATGCAAAATACAGAGAACATGATAAAATAAAATGAAATGAAAAAAATAAATAAATAAATAAAAAAAAATAAAAAAAAGTTTATATATGTTTAAGTCACTTTTTGGATTATTCGAGAATTTACTGGCCTGGTCTTATATTTTGACCTTTCAGTCAAGGTCAATAGTTCAAATTCTGTAAAAATATATTTTTGTTTGTTTCTTCACAATTGAAAACATTCCACTTCATTACCCTTATAATAAAAGACATACTTTACTCAATGGCATGTAGGGAGGTGGACCTCCAAAAAGTCTCATTTCCCCCCACCCCCAGTTCCTCCCACCACAGGAAATATTCAAAATCAAATTAATCAACTTATGTATTGCTTATTAACTTTTTACTTCAATTTACATTTAAAATACAACCAGCGGATTTGAGGTGGGATAGAAATTTTAATGATCAATTCTGCCAAATCATTCTAACTGCTCTCCTTCAAATTATATATTAGTTTCATCAATTTCACCTTAACATTGCTTATGTTCATTTCAAATTTACACACAGTACCAGAATATCCTGAGAATTAATACACAAGTTTAACAAGTATTAGCCTCAAATTCATGTTTACATACAAAATTAATAGTGTGTGTAGCATACAGTATCAGCTTTGTGTCTGTTAGATGCAACTACAGCTATCATACTGTTGTATTCCCATATATAGCCATGATGTGGCTATATATGGTCATGATGTAATCTCATCATGACCATATTTAGGCACAACTGGACTGGGCTTGACAATGTTTAATCAGACATGAAAACACACATGATTAAACCCACTGTGTAGTGTGAAGTGGGTTATATGCTACAAAAATGTTTGTCAAACTCCACAATGTTTGATATAAACTTTGATAGTATACACTAATTCACACATACACAGTACCAGTCCCTCACAAGGTTACTTTAACGCTAGTAATACATTATCAGATATCTGTTAGTTGTTGTCTGACAGTGGGTGTTGGACAATGTGTCTGACGCCCAATATGTCAAACAATATGTAATGTAAAGTAGTTGGATTCATACGCTTGTATCAGATATTTGATCAAACAAATGTATAATTAAGTCTGTTGGAATTTAGAAAACTCTCAACTTAATCAACGTTTACACGTCTGACAATTATCCGGAATAGTATTATTCGTCAAAGATCTTATAATAACAATATAACAAATAGTAACATCGCCTTACAGTAAAACATACTTGTTGTTGATTGTGAGCGTCCCCATTGTTACAGAATTTGCATAAGGAAATTGAAGAGTGCGCTATCTTGTTATTATAAAATCTTTGGTAGTGTGTTAAAACATTTTACGCTGACACAAACAAAAATGAAAGCACTGGTATTATCATGTATAGAAATAATCTCATTTAAAATAAGTTACTATAGAAGTAGAAACTGAGCGATGAAGTTGGCAAGACCAATGGACATAATGACAACATGTACACCTACGATGTACCACTTCAAACTCTTCATTTCTTGTAATCGCAGTAGGTAAACTAGAGATGGTAAAGTAAATACATATGCAAGGCCGCAGAATGATCCTGAAAATCTGAAATTAGTAGAAATATATTAGCATTAATAATAATATTGATGATCCACGTCTCTTTCTATTATACTAAAATTAATATTGTGTAATTTAGTTGTCACAGGCAATTTGTATGTTTATGTATTTTACTATACTATGTGCAATTTTCATGGAACACTGCCCTTGGGGTTGGTAATTTAACATTCCATGCTAGCACAAAATGTTAAAAACTTCACTCTAGTGTTGCATATTGTTACAAAATATGAAATTGATTTAAGATACAAAAAGAAATTTCTCTTTAATATTACCTGATAATTGTTCCTATACTTGGAAAGAAAACAGCAAATAAAATTGCTATAGACACCAGGATTAAATTTAATACTGCAACATGTTTAAAACTGAAAAGAAAGAAAGATAGCATATAGTTTAAATGACTAGTTTTAAATAATTCCATTTTGTCTCTGCTACACATTTTTAAAAATACATATATATTCAGATACCTTATTTATATGAATAAATGCCCTGGGGTGCTTATTGTTGAGAAGGGGTTTTTGAAAGGGGGGAGGGGGGTTTCAAGGGAGGCCTTTATTTTTTTTAAATGTAAAATGGATATGTATATACTCAAATAAACGCCCCTTAATTTCACTGTAAAAGTTGAACTACAACATATAATTACTGCCAGAATTTGTTGTTGCATAATCATATAGACTTATTGATCCCAACCAGGTTAGAAAAAGTTAGAGCATTAATAGGATGTGTTTAGAATGATGTTGCTTCCATTAGATTTGTTTACAGTCTTTTGGGGGGTGGGGCGCATCTATTCGAGGAAAATATAAACACCTTGGGCCATTTATCGATGGTGTTTATTCCAAAAAAGTCTCTAGATGGGGCATTTATTCAAGGGGGACTTTTATTCAAATAAATACGGTATTTAGGTATTCATAGGTATCTGGACTTAATTTTATTTGTACATGAAATGATCACTTGGCATTTCCTTCAATTGTTCATACTACTCAAGCTGGTATATCCCCTGTTGATTTCCATTTCTGGATCCAACACCAAGCTTTCTAATGTACTAACGCTACCCCCTCTAACTCACCTTGGGTATATCTCACCAAAGAACTGATGCATGACCTGAACCCTCATGATGTACATTAACAGGGGGAATAACGAAACCATTTGAAAGAACAGAAATAATCTTGCTGCAAATGCAAGAATGTCCTTGTGTGGAAAATTCTTCAACAGATTCTGTAAAGAAAAAATAAAAAACAATAAGAAAATGAATATACATAGGAATTTATGAATGACATGTGATGGGATGTAAAGGTATGGGGAAGGTGGAGGAAGGTAGGAAATAATCCATCATTTGCAACATCATTCTAGAGAACTGCCTACAGGCAAGTTTAGTGATAGAGATGCACTGGGTTATTTAAAGGCAGACCCAGACAGTGTTGTGTGATTTAGCCCGGTGAAATTTGTAGCATCGGGTCTGTGTGAGTTAAACACAGATGTGACAGTTCGTAGAAAATTAAACATGTTTAATATTCTCCGGACAACCCAAAGCCTATCCCCAACGATAAGTCGTGTTGGCCTGTGTTGTACGACACTTTAGTTAATAACAATAAAAATAATAATAAAAACAATAACAATTAATATAATAAAAATAAATAGAATAATAATAATTTGAATAATAGTGAATAGGCATAATTGATACAAAGCATTGTACAGACCTCAGAAATCTTTTGCTTTAAAGTTTAATTACCAGTCAAAAATATTTGTGTTCAAAACTTACATCTTGTATACAATCCTTTGAACTTGGAAAAGTTACGTAGAATACAACGCCAACAAATGTGTACGTAACTGCTACCAAAAAATATGCTATTGTTAAGTCTCTTTTCTGTACAAATGTAGAAAAAAAAATATATTAATTTTCGTATTTTATTTATAATTTTATTATACGTAGTATGTATTCTGTCTCTTATACACATCTAGATGTGTATAAGAGACAGTTACTATACTATGTGCAATTTTCATGGAACACTGCCCTTGGGGTTGGTAATTTAACATTCCATGCTAGCACAAAATGTTAAAAACTACAGCGAGGGATTGAAACCCCAACCTCAAGGTTGGAACACCAAACTGTTCGTGCTGCGCCAAACCACTTGCACATTTATATGTATGGTAATTTATACGTATGTATGAATTTATATTGCAGTTAAATAAAAAATTATGTCAAATTGTGGGGTACAGTTTTATTACTCTTGTAGTTGTAGTAGCTGTACTTGCTGGCGGTGGTGGCGTTAATGGTAGTATAGTAGTAATAGTGGTAGTGGCAGTGACGTTCCAGTAGAAGCCACCGACTTGAATTCAACATTTTAGAGATGGGTTATAACACAATTCCAACAATACTAATCTGTGGTTAAAATGCTAGATAGGACTGGCCTAGACCGCACAGATAGGTCCAACATTGGGCCTTGACCTGATAGGCCTAGCAGCATTCTTAAGTTAATGTAAGTGAAATATATTCATATTTTGTACATTACTAATTCTTATCTGCAGAGGTGTTAGCAATAGTAGTAATAGTTTACAATAAAATATTAATCCCTCTCAAGACTATCACATTTTATTTGACAAAAACATGCGATATGCCTAAATATGGCCGTGATGACATCACATCACGACCACATATAGGCACATCATTACTATATTATGAGCGTGCAACAGTTTTTTGTCAAAGAAAATTTGGTACGTGTGGACAAAGAATTACGCAATGAACACATACAACACATACGTGAAAAAGAAGATAAATAAAGCCAGGCTCTCATTGCGGTCGTACGACAGTCGCACAACGAATCCAATTCCACTCTCTGTGAGTGAAAGACGACGCGACGCTGGCTGCTGATTGTCGGTGGCAGTCTGAACTGATCGTCATTAAAAATGATCCGTTGCGTGTGTGTCGCCGCGTTGCGTTCTTTATGGAGTCTCGTCGGCCGACGACCGTCGTGCGAGGCGAGTGCCTGGCTTAAGGAAACATGCTTGACTTGGTTTTTACTCACATTATTCTCAGGATGCCTTTGGTTTCTCATTATAGATGAAACACAGTTGTGAATAAAATAACCAAGTGATAGAATCCCAGAGAGGGCAGGAAATGTTGGCTGGAATACTACATAAAAACAGACACTTTTTACATACACAAATATATACATACCGTACATACCCCACAATTTAGCATTTCAGAGTTTATATTATCTATCAGGGGTGGCGCTAGAATTTGCCCGATGGAGTCCCCGACATGGGGGAGGGGGCAGGGGGCGATTCCCCGACGAGGGGTAACATTTACCAGACAAAAGCAAAGTGGGCGTGGTCGAGCTTTGAGCCTGGCTTCCCCCTGGCGCAAGCCCTGCTATCTATGAAATTTGTACACCAATGCTGGTTTTTAGCCTGCCCTTAACGGTTGTATATATGGAATAACTACCAGTAAACAAAACAAGGGTCTATAGTAATGGTTTGCTGTAGATAGCTAAAGCTACTCTCCAATGTTGCCTAATGCCAACTAGTAAAAAATGTAACAAGTAAAAAGAAGGCTGAGACAAGTAAGTACAAACTTTTTTTTCAAACTTTTTTTTATACTTTTGTTCATGGCCCTGTTGCCCAATGATAATGATAACTCAAACAAAAAAATAACCAACTTTATTTTTGACCAGTGCACCCACCACCATGAAAAAATGGAAATTTCAGAGAAAAAGTAATTTTTTAAATTTATTTTTTCTATTACGCCTGTTGCTGCTTTGATATCTCTCAAAAATAAGATATCTATATTTCCTTAATTATATAAATTTAAAGCATCTATCAATGCCAATAAATACAATGTTCACACAAATCAATAATTTTTTATTTTTATTTTCTCATTTGCCTGAAATTTGGCTAATTAAGAAACAAATACTTATTTTTATTTTGATCTCACCCTCCTCTGATAATTTTTAAAAACATAAGTTTGCTAAACAGATATAAAAAGGACTTGCCTAAAACATGTAAGAATGGAAAAGAAATCACTTCAATCTTGAAGTCAATTTGACTATGACCAAACAACAAATAGAAAATACAACTAAAAGCAACAGGTAACAACATTTTAAGAAACCAACTAGATAAAAAAAAAATGTTTTTCATATAAAGTTAAAAGTGTGAAGAAAGATGAATTGACAAAACAGTGCAAAGGAATTAGTTCTCCAACAGAAGCAAGAATCGTGCACATGCTGAAGCAGACAACGGATACACACTACGCCTTACGTTGTTTTCCGGGCGAACTTGATGCCTCATAATGGCTGTGACTGCATTGTGGATGAAATAGCCAAGAGCGAGTATCCCAGAAAAAGCGGGGAAATTCCACTGGAAAACTTTTGTTTGAATTTGATAAAAAGCAGACAGAATCACTATCAATGGGGTACAACCTCATTAAAAAAAAGTTGTTTTTTTTTTTTTCAAATAATAAAACTTAAAACTGTGAATGAATCAATGATTAAAAAATAAGATATAAAGGTAAAGTAGTATTTGGAGCTTTGAGCTAAGCCTTCTTACTTCCCTTTAACAGTTGGGACGACTATGCAACGCTAAAAGAAGGGATGGGGTTCGTTACTCCTAATGCACAAGAAGTCTCTCAGGGTTTTAGCTATAGAAAACTAAGGATGGGTGGTAGACGTTTTAAGGGTAGGTGACTAGTAAATTGGAAAAATGAAATAATAAGAATATATTTTAACGATGGAAAAGGGGGTTAAGGTGGGTTCGGGCCATGAAATTAGCTTTATACTAGGTGAAAAATTTAAAGGCTATATATAAAACACGCTTGGATGGAGATTCAAACATAGTATTAATAATTTAATATAAAGATCATATTAGCTAAGGTAATGCCGTTTACTTTTGTTAAAAGAAGACATATGCATTTAGTTAATAATAGCTTGATTTTTAACTAAAAGAAAACTAAGGTTCAACATAAAAAAAAATAAACATTTGTATGTTACTTACTTAAAGAATAGCTTTGTCTATTCACCTATAAAAAGTTTTACTGTAATCTGTGTATAATTGAAGAAAAGCATAGAAACATAATTGTGGGATAACATTCATCAAGTGATTAGATTTTAACTTACATTTTACGTCGTATTCTTCACCAAAGTGTACACCCCAGCATGCTGCCTTTACGATTACAAATACAAACACAAATACAACAGACATTGTCCCTTAAAAAATAAAAAAGAAAGCATAAGTAACAATAAAGAAAGCGAAACATACTTTTCCACATTCTTTTCTCGACCCAAGAATACTTCGGTTTGGGTGCTGGCATGGTATTCAAATTTCACTTCTTTTTATTTTGTGGTTTTGGTTTCCGTTCCATCTTCACACTTGCCTGATAGCGCTTAGAGACTTTTTGTATTTTGCGCTCTATAAATTAATAACCATTAACCATTAAAAAATATTCCCACAAAGCGCAATGTATGTGTTATACAGTTGTTTGAAATAATTAGTTGCGACAAATGAGTTGCTATACATCGAGTCAATTTTGTATAATCAAGACAAATTTTACGAAGCCACATTTTAACAAAACTCCTTGAGCATTATTTGTTGAAAAGAGTTTTTGAGGGGGAATTTATTTGAGGGCTGTTTATTTGAGAAAGGTGTTTTTTTGTTTTTGTTTTTTTTTTTTTGGTGTAAAATGGATACATACATACCGGTTTGAGAAAATGTAATTCTATTTGAGTAAAATATTAACAGAATGTGGTGAGAATAATGTTGCTTCCATCAGAATTGTTTACAGTCATTTGCGTGGGGGGGGGGGGGGTGGAGCGGTTATTCGAGGGAGGTATTTATTCCAAATGAGGCTTTAGAGGCAGTGTTTATTCGAGGGTGGGCGTCAATTCACAGAGGGGCATTTATTACATTGATTAAACATGATTTTGAGGCACATTTTGTTAAGCTGTTGTTCAGAATTTATAGGAAAACTAACAAGAAATTGACAAGTTGTTTATCTTTAGAGTCAATTTTCAGTATGTTTCCAGACATCTAAATTTCAAAATGACCTCACACTGATTCAAATAAACGCAAGAGCTCTATTTAATTAAGCTTATAATAATAATCTAAATATATTAACATCTCATGTTTTATCCT